>NW_028324155.1:5151515-5454545 GCF_054372755.1 Phalangium opilio
TACCTACACGTCTTAGTATCCGACTTCCAAATGGACAACCCACTGACTCTGACTATGAAATGGCCCAATGCCTTAACGAAACTTTAGTCAAAAACTTTAATGGCAATCGGGTTGATGTAACTGAGACCACTCCCGTTCCCAAAGCACCTGCAATGGAAGAGTATTACCCCTCCTATCTTGAAATTAAGACTACGCTAAAATCATTAGATATCAAAAGCGCATCAGGTCCAGATGGCATTCCAAACCGCTTACTTAAAAACTGTAGCTCCTCTTTAGCTTTACCGCTACTTAAATTATTTACACTATCGCTAAGGGAACGATCGGTCCCCAGTGAATGGAAACTGGCACATGTTACTCCAATTTATAAGGGTAAAGGTGCTAAGTCTGATCCCAAGAATTTTAGGCCCATCAGCTTGACCTGCACGGTTTGCAAGGTTCTTGAAAAATGTCTTCGAACAGCTATCACTCACCATGTCACCCCATATCTTAGTTCCTATCAACACGGTTTTTTACATAGTCGATCTGTGGAAACTAACCTTTTGTCGGCCTTCCATACGTGGACCCATGCCCTCGATTCCGGTAAGAGAGTTGATATTATTTATCTCGACATAGCTAAGGCTTTTGACTCGGTTCCCCATTCTCGCCTCCTCACCAAGCTAAATAATTATGGTCTTTCACAATCAGTGCTTGGCTGGGTTGCCAGTTATCTGACGCAACGAACCCAGGCTGTCAGGGTTGGTCACGCATTAAGCGACTTTCTCCCAGTTTTAAGTGGGGTGCCTCAAGGAAGTGTTCTAGGTCCCTTGTTGTTTATTTTATATATCAATGACCTACCCCAGTTCTTATCTTCCCATCCACGCTTATACGCGGATGATTTAAAAATTTTCCGTGTAATCACCTCTTATGATGATGTAGCTATCCTACAGCGAGACCTTAAAACCCTTGAATCCTGGGCCAGTGTTAATGGTTTGATGTTTAATAGCGAAAAATCTCTTGTCCTGACTTTACAACGCCGTCCGATCGACACTCGGACTCCATCTCCATATCACCTTAATGGTCTTAACATTCGACGGGTTAATGAATGTCGGGATTTAGGCCTGATCGTGACTCATAACTTATCCTCTAAGGCACATGTTAAGCGGTCTTGCAAGCGCGCCAATGGTCTCATCTCCGTGATTAAGGCGAACTTCCCGGGCATCTCTCACTCCTTATTAACGCGCCTGTTCCAATGTTATGTCCGTCCTGTCTTGGAATTTGGAACTCAGCTTTGGAGTCCACACACACTTGGGGATATTGACATGATTGAGAATGTTCTAGGCCGTGCAAGTCGAATCCCTCCCTCACTACGAAACAAACCCCGCGATACCCGGTTATCCACCCTAGGCTGGAAGCCTCTCTCCCTTCGTCGTACCTATCTGGACCTTATTAGCGTTTTCAAAATCTTAAGTCAGCCCAATCAATCCTACTTTACCTGGCACGATAATTGCAAGGGCACAAGGGGCCACAGTCGTCGACTTTTTTCCCACCCATCTCGTACCAATATACTGCGAGATTCCTTTTTTCGCAGGACCATTAAATTGTGGAATGCTCTACCCGAGGACGTGGTCTCAGTCACGTCAGTCCCAGAATTTAAACATAAACTAAAACTGTACCTTAACCTGTAAATTTGCATTTCTATTTTGTATTTTTGTATATTTCTGTATATTTTCTTTTTTTTTTTTTTTTTTTTCCCTATGGAGCTGTATGACCTTCTGATAGGGTTCTAGCTCGTCAAATAAACGGAGCAAAAAAAAAAAAAAAAAAAAAAATTGTTTCGTGATAATTTTGAAAATATGACACTTCAGTTTTACCCAATGAAAGACTACCCTTAAATTCTTGACCAATGAAATTTCTTGATTTTAAGAGTCGACGTGTTTTGACTCATGAGACCCCAATTTGTACTTTGTGGAAAGTGGTGGGAAAAAATTCTTTTCTTCGCCGTTTCTTAAGCTGCAGATGCGCGTGTGAAAGTTTGGTGTAAATTATTTCTACAACGTTAAAGAAAATCAGGCGTAAATGACTACCACATTGTAAAATATATTTCAAAGTCACAGTTCTCATTGGAGTACTGTAAGTATTATTTATATTTTCATAAAATAGAAACATTAGCAAGGCCAAAACTCCAATAGTCCCAACTTTCCCCAGGACTATTTTAAGCCTCGGTTAAGTTTAAGCCTTGGCTCCAAAAATTAAAATTAACACTTCACTAAGTTCTGAACTTCACAGTCCATAATGAACGGATCTTCGGAAGAACCGGGGTAATTAAAATATAAATAATAGGTAAAGGGGTAAAGGTAGGTTATTTATTCGCTTCTTTCGTCTTCAGAAAATTATTTATTGGAGGCCTTAGTTGGGAAACTACCCAGGATAATCTCCAAAGGTATTTCTCTCGATATGGAGAGGTTGTTGATTGCGTTGTTATGAAAAATAATGAGACTGGGAGGTCCAGAGGATTTGGTTTTGTCACGTTTAAAGACCCCGAATGTGTAAATATAGTTTTAAGTGGGGGACCACATGAACTAGATGGAAGAACGGTCAGTTTGTTTTTCATTCTTTTACGCTGGGAAAATGGTTTTAACTCATTCAAAAACCTCTAGATTGACCCAAAATCATGTAATCCAAGAGGAACTACCACCGCTAAAGTATCAAATAGTGGCAAAGTACGCCCTACTTCCTCAGCATCTGTAAGGCACCTATAAATTGAAGCAATGACTTTACAAATTAGCCTTATTTTTAGTGAGAGATCGTTATTTTTGTTTTTAAACCATATTAGACTATGAGAGATAAGATAATCCTTTAACTAATGCAATTTTGTTATTTACATTGCTTTGATTAAAAAATCTGCACACATTGGAGGTGTTTAGGATTTTCAACTCTTTCAAATATTGTTATTAAAAGTTACTTTTTCCGATAGAAGGGAAATAATCTTCCTAAAGTCTTTCTTGGTGGACTTCCGGCTGCCATTACCGAAACAGATTTGAGAATGTTCTTTTCAAAATATGGCAAGGTAAAAAAAATATCTAATTTAATTAAGTTAATTCATTAATTAATTAATAATGTAATATTTAAATTTAGGTTGTGGAAGTTGTCATCATGTATGATCAAGAAAGAAAGAAATCTAGAGGTGAATATATTTCTTAATTTTTTTTATTAATGTTAAGGGTGAAAATGAAATCACTAGTTATTTATGATAATAATTGTAATGAAAACTTGATAACTAATCTAATATTAGATTAATTACTTCAATTATCTATATCACAATGTTATCAAGGTTTCATTCAGGGTTCATACAAACCTGGAAAACAGGGAAAACCTGGAAAAATCAGGGAAATAAATAGTTGACAAAAACCTCAGGGAAATTTATAATTTTTAGTAAAATTCAGGGAAATTTGCGTCAAACAAAGGCCAAGTAATTAAGCAAAATGTTCCTCCATAGGATTAACATTACACTAAACTTTGGAGGCTAATAACTGTGGTTCGGGGATGTCCTTTGATTATGTAATAGTCCTATTTGCCCCCCCCCCTCCCCCTCCTTCGTTAACATTTGCTTCATACGGGGAAAAACCTGGAAAACTCAGGGAAGTATATGGGGAAAAAACCTGGAAATGTCAGGGAAATTTGTTTTCCAAAAGTTGTATGAACCCTGTTGTAACATTGAGAAATCTTAAATATTGAGCAACTCTGAGTTTAAAAAACAATAGCTTGGTTAAATAATAGTTATTTAACCAAGCAAATAACTAGTTAAGTTCCGTAGTTTATAAGTAAGTAATTTTAAGTAGATTGTAAAATTACTATTAGAAATAATTAAGTTTAGTAATTAATTAGTTATTGATTAATTGTTGTTTTTGGCTAAGTCCTATTTGTAAAAAAAATAATACATACTGCTAAGTTTGTGTTGTATTTAAGTTAATTAATTTACCGCTTAAGAAACTTAAATTTAAGTTAGTATTAAGTTAAGTTAATTAAGTTTTAAGAAACCAAAATGGGAGCAATTTTAATAAATAATTCATCTCTCACCCCCAAAAACAAACAAAACTGTTGCGGCTAAAATCTTCTCATCATTGCTCAATCTCTTGGGAAAGAAATGTTGAGACTTACTGAAAAAAAAAAAAATGATGAATGCTATTTTGTTTATACTTCTTTTTTCCCCCCCGTTCCGTCATTTAAATGTTTTTTGTGTCGGACGGAATTAGGGTTCGGGTTTTTATCTTTCGACAACGAAGAGTGTGTGGATCGAGTTTGCCTTGAACATTACGTCACTATCAGTGGAAAGCAGGTGCAGAAATTTGGTTCAAACCTCCATGTTTAAGAAAAACTATCCAAAAACACACGAATACAACACTTATTACACTAAACATTTAAGGGGGATAAAAAAATTAATCAATATTAATTAAGTTAAATTAAGTAATAACTAAACCAAAGGCAAAGAAACAGTTACATCTTTCTCACTCTCTCATGCTTAGGTGCGCAAATATCTCCTGATGGGAACATTCTTCCTTTCTCCTGCCCCCCCCCCCACTAATAACTTATAGTAATTAAGACTTTAAGTACTTTAATTTAATTAAGATTACGATAAATTGGTTTTACAAAATCTTTTTTAGGGTATTACTATTTTTGAAGTCTGTTTTAGTACAGGGTTCGTACACGACCTAGAAAACCTGGAAAAGTCAGGGAAATTGAAAATGGGCCTAAAAAGTCAGGGAAATTTAAAATGGACCTAAAAAGTCAGGGAAAAATATATTGGAGGGAAATTTAAAGTATAATGGTGATCAGAAAAAGTTTTGTCTGAGATTTGAGCAAAGCCCCAAATTCGCTTCGCTCGCTCAGGTTATTTATGATTTACTTTAAATTAAATTTAAACGAATTAATTGGCTAATTTTTATAACAATAACTCGTGCAAAAATTATTTGAGTGAATATAGATTGGTTTTCATATATACGTTCGCCATGTACGTTATTGCAAATGGTCAGGGAAATTTGTGGAATTTAGTCAGGGAAAACCTTTTCAAAAGTCAGCTAGGAATTTCATTCCAAAAATTTTGTACGAACCCTGTAGTACTATTTTTCTATCTTTTAAAAAGGGGGTATTATTTATTACGGTACTTATCAATCAGTAAGTTGTTGCTTTTTATTACTTAGACTTTTAATTAATTAATTAAGTAATTAATCTAATTAAGTTTACTAACTTAAGTTAATATTAAGCAAAATATTAAAATTAAGCCTTTTTTTTAGCTGCTTTAAGCATGAGAGACTTAGACAAAAGAAATAATAAACATTGGAAGTAGTTAGTTCCTACAATTATTTAATTAAGTTTAATTATAATTAAGTTACACATGGTTAAATTATTTGTAAAGTAATTAATTTAATTTAATACATTTATATTATATTTAAATTTAAATTAGGCCTAATTTGTATAAATGTAACTTAAGTTTTAGGCCATATTATTTTATTATTAGGCTAAATTGTTTTGTTTGTTTTTATTAATTGGTGATTTTTTTTTGTTCTTTTAAAAGGTTGAATGTAAAAAGGCCGAACCAAGAGACTCTGGCTCAAAACGCACCAATAGTAGTTGGGGAAATTCCGGAGGTGGAGGTGGTGGTGGTAATGGAGGAGGATGGGGTGGTGCTCAATCTCAAGGAATGGGCAATGGAATGATGGGAGGTTATCAAGGAGGTTGGGGAACAGCCCAACAACCCCAGCAGCAACAATCTTATCAAGCTGGCTATGCTGCTAATTATCAAGGATGGGGAGCACCAACCGCCGCCACCCCCGCTGGTGCTGTTGGCTATAATACCACCCAGTATGGAGGAGCTGCTGGTGCAGTCACCGCGGGAAGTAATCAGTACCCGCAGCAAGGTTATTCTAATTATGGTAATATCTTTTGTTTTGGTTTGGGTGGAGCTTTAGGAGAATAATTCATTGCAAAAGCTAGGTTGAGGTTACTAATGTTTTAACAGCCCGCGCTTATGACTTAATAGCTTTAATTAATTAACTAATTAATTAGTATATGCCTTTGTGTTACCTCTTGCAAAATTCAGTTTGCTCTGAAGGCGTCAAACAGGGCATAGATAAAATTTATAACAGCTTGGTTTATTTTATTGGCAAGGGAAATAAATAAACCTTTTTCTCCTTGTTGAAGCTGAATTGCTAACATCTCAAGTTTTTTAATTTAATTAGTTTTTTAATTTATTTAATTAGTTTTTCAATTTATATAATTAGTTTTTTAATTTATTTAATTAGTCTTTTAACTTATTTAATTAGTTTTTAATTTATTTAGTTAGTTTTTTAATTTATTTAGTTAGTTTTTTAATTTATTTAGTTAGTTTAATTTATTTAGTTAGTTTAATTTATTTAATTGGTTTAATTTATTTAATTGGTTTATTAATTTATTTAATTGGTTTATTAATTTATTTAATTGGTTTATTAATTTATTTAATTGGTTTATTAATTTATTTAATTGGTTTATTAATTTATTTAATTGGTTTATTAATTTATTTAATTGGTTTATTAATTTATTTAATTGGTTTATTAATTTATTTAATTGGTTTATTAATTTATTTAATTGGTTTATTAAATTCCACTTCACTTTTTTAATAATGCTTTAATTAGTGAAACATTTCTTAATAATTTGGAATTAACTACTTTTAGGTTATGGTTATGGCACACCCGCTGCACAACCTCAGGCGGGAAATGGTGTAGCTTCAGCCATTCCTGATTCTTATGGTCAACAGGGTGTAACTGCGGGTGGTGGGGCAGCTGGAGGTGGTGTTGGTGGTGGTCAACAACAAGCTGGGACGGGAGATGTAAAGGCTGAATATGGATATGGTAATAATCATTCATTAGTTTTTATTTAATGAATAATAATCTATGATTGGGAAAAGCCTTTGTGTTACCTCTTGTGACTCATTATTCAATTTACAAAGAAGGCGTCAAACTGGGCTTAAATTAAAATTGGCAAAGTTAATTTCTCTATTAAAGGTGTTTTTTTACCTTTAAGATTAATTTACCAAATAACAAATATATTTTAAAGTTTTAAATTAGGTAATTACCAGTGGTGTGCGAGTCCCGTTTTTTCGGTTTCAAGCCGAGTCCGAGTATCAAAACTAATTTCTTATCGAGTATCGAGCCGAGTATCAAAAATACTTTCGAGTATCGAGTATTTAGATAGGTCAAATTTTGGTTCTTTCGAGTAATTATCGAGTCTCAAATATTGACTTGTCGAGTAGCAATTTTGGAAATTTCTTGAAAATAACAAAGATTTTCAATTATCTAATATCTAACTAGTTCAAAAAGATTGTTAGTGATCAATTAAACATTGAACAGGTGATTTCAAAATAAATGATCATGAACTCATCGTCTGCTATAGTTGTAAGCCTCGGACTCGAGTATTTGTCGAGTATTTAAAATGTTAAAAAGCTACTCGAATCTGTCTCGAGTATCTCAATGTGTTGTTATCGAGTATCGAGTCGAGTACTCGGCTCGAACCGAGGACTCGAACTTAACGAGTACTCACACACCCCTGGTAATTACTAATTAGGGAGCTGAAATAATGAATTTAATATAATTTAATTAGAATTTGGCACCAGTTATGGGCAAGGAGACTCTAACAGGGACTCTACTTCACGAAATACCAAAACACCCTATCATCCTTATCAAAGATCAACATAAATGAATCAAAAATATGTTAATTATAATTAATTCACACAAATAATCACAAGATCAGAATCAGAAGATGATATGAATTCTATATTTGTATACCTTTTTAAAAGGTTTAAAGAAAATCTCCCTTGATATTATTATTATTATTATATTGTATTGTACACAACAACAACAAAAAATGACAAAACCCAAAATATTCCCTGAAAAAAAAACAAAAAACCAAATAATTATATATGAACAATCTATATTTAATTCATTATATTTTAAAAACGAGGAACGAGTTGTTTCTCACAACAAACAAACAAACAAAATGAAATGAAAACAGAATTGGTGTTATATTTTTCACTCATTCCTAAGATTGTATTTGTATCTCAATTGTCAACAAAACATTTTAAATTTGTTTTTGGTCTTTCCTCTTTCTCATGCAAATGGTTTTAAATAAAATGATAAAATGATTCTTTCAGATTTTTAATTGATTTTATTTTAATTAGGTTACAACTTTATCTTCATTATCTATTTCTAAAGCTAATTCCCAAGTTGAGGAAGATGGTTGCTTTGGAATTATCCATCCAATTGGGATTGAACTTATTGATCGTTCTTGTTCTTCCTCTTGTTGAGAAGAAACTAGATATTGATCCCAAGTTGATCTGAAAATGTTAAAAAGATCAAGATTAGTTTAATTGAAATGTTTAAGTATTTAAAGATGAGGAGTGCATTGCTGACCTAATTGAGTATAAGGTTGCCATTTGAGATGGAACGTAGTAACTGGAATAATCCCCGCAAATGAAGTGTTCATCTTCTAAAATCCAAGGTAATTGATAATTAGTGGAGTAATACTAATTAAGTAGGGATTTTGGTTAATTAATATATTTACCAGGGGAAAATAGGGCATCTTTGATAGCTTTGGTACTTTTTTCCCATAATTTAGATCCAATTTCATCCTTTTCCAATTGTAATCTATGACTCTCTTCATCTTTTTCAGATTTCAGCATAACTTGTAAAGTTCTCTCCTCTTTAAAGTAAATTTCCAATCTTTCTTCCATTATTTTGGTAATTTTCTCTGTTTCTTTCTCAAATATTTCGTCGCTGTTAGGGTTAATTGGGATACTTTTCTTTAACCAGTTTTCCTTCCTAGCTTGTCTTAATTTTTGGAGGATTGTCATTTTTTGAATGATTTTCTTAGCCTCTGTTATTTTCCTTCTGACTTCTTCTAAAATTCCATCAGCTTCTAACTTCATTTGAGCTTTCTATAATAAAATAAATGGAGATTATTATTAATTGGAGGTAATTATTAAACCTAAATTGAAAATACCTCTTTTTCATCAAGAGTTTTTTTGATAATGTTATTTCTCCAATTATCAATTTCATCATGTTTTTGCTTTTGTCTTTGCAAAGAGTTCTCTCTTGATTGTCTCTCATTGTTTTTACGTTTTATTCGTGATTCCTGTAAGTTGCGTTTAATTTTAATTGCAATGATTAATTAGAATTATTTTCTTTATTTCTTACCTTTTTTTGTTTCCATTTCTTAATTCTTTGCTTTACATCAGTTTTGACTTGTGGAGATTGTAGTTGGATTCGTAGCTTTTCCAAATTTTGCTACATAAAAGAAATTTTACGCAAAATTAATAATTAAAGTAAGCTTATAATGGCTTACCTTTATAGTGTTTGCTTTGGAAAGTTCATTCATCCAAACATCATTATTTGAGTGAAATGAACTTCTAAGTGTCTTTAAGCACTCTTTCAAGGCTTCTATTTCACTTAAAGTCGTTCCTACTAGTCCAATTGTCTGAGGTTTAACAACATTTAATTATTAATCATACTATATTAATTATTAAGTTTGTATAATTTAACTTACATTCATTTTTTCACACGTGGGATGGCGTCAATTGAAAATTATGTAAGCAGACGAACAAACAAACATAAAGAACGCTGATTGGTTGAAGAGAGGACAGTTAAAGCTTATTTCCAGCCTCGTGCGCGCGAAAAAACGGCTTTTTTGAGGCAAACGCTTTGACATGGTCTACCAAGCAAGAATGAAATTACTTAAACGCGTTTTAATTAACACCAATTTTAGTTACAAGTCGCGATTGATTGATTATAGAACATCTCTTTGATAAAATGTGAGTATGCCTTTCATGTATTTTGAATAGGCTTAAGCTATGAAGCTAAACCTAAATAGCCCTTAATATTTAGACTTTAAGCTAAGCCTTGGTTTGTGGGATTTTTATCCAGAGACAAAATGAAATTAGAGTCGCTTAGGTGAAATACAATCGTTTAAACACTTCATTTATTGCAATACTTTCTTAAAAAAAAATAGTGCATAATCTTTTGCCGATAAATTGGCAATTTAAAAATTTATAAACATTCTTTGGTTTGATTGGAAATTAAGCTTTGGTGCGAGATACCGAAGAATAATTCGTCATATTTATTTCTGAATGCGCGAAATGATTGGCTTCGAAGCCCGGCCATGATGCTGGGTGGATGTAGTTTAACAAAATAGTGATGTAACTAAATTATCGTACAATTTGACTAGGCTATATTGAAATAATTAGTTATGGCACTATTCTCTCGAAGAATCTATTATCTTCGGCCTCGTAGCATTGGTAAAAATGTTCTTTTATGACATCCTAGTTTACTCTTGGGGCACGGGAATTTTCTGACGCATCTGGCAAAAGCGCGGTCGCACTCGCATAGTTGTAAGGAGCAATCCGCTGGGAAACCAGCCATGTTTCCGATTTCTGCCGAGAAAATATATTTAGCCTTGGGTAATGAGGTCGTCAAAAGATCAATAATTAAAACGCGAATATTATTATAATTATCATTACCACATTGAGGATACCCCGGTCCAAGACACGACCATTCGTAAGGTATGAAGTAAATAAGAAGTTGAGGACATGAAATGTGACTGTAACACCAGTCGTGCTCTAAACAACACCTATAGTCCAAAAGAAAATTAACACAAAGATGAACAATTACACTTTGCCCTGGTTATCTATATTATAAAAAAACAATGTCCTCACCTATCAATTTCGTCCATGGGGTAACCAGCTCCCATGTAACCGCAATAACATCCGTAGCCTTTATAGGAAAGCGGATTGCATCCAGTAACGCAGCGTAGCATACCGGCCAATTGAACTACGCTTCTTCTCTTTCTACTTAAAACTTTCACTTTCGACCTCTTGCTACTGGGCCACTTTTTTGTCCATTGAGACTCGCTCGTCTCATTCGATCCTAATCGAATTTCTCCCGGTAAAGAGTGATGATACACTGATAGGGACATGTTCCTTGGTATGGAAACGAGTGTCGTTGCGGTTGGGGGTTTGACGCTCAATGACGCTCGACAACAATCTGCCATTAAAGAAAGTTAAAGTAGAAATTAGCTTGAATTATGCACAACTCTGTTCATATTGATTCGAGGACTCCTAAAATCGGTATTTGCTCCTTAAATCGCCTTATTTTCCAAAAACCTCAGAAAATAACAAAAAGGGCCCTTTTCCCCTATTTATTTTTGATATTTTGGTGGGAGCACTGTTTAAAGAAGGACACCAAGTTATAGTTAATTACATAATGTTACTTACCGAGAAGAATAAATAAAATGAAGTAAATAGTGACGATGAACGACGACTGCACTCGGGCATTTCCCTCGAGAATGCCTATCCGCATACCGCGATAGCCACCACCTCATCACGCACACAATGGGGCGCGAGATAAATATCCGATCACAATAATGAAACGGTGATCTGCTGATGCTGCACTCGCTGCACTAAGATGCATGTACTTATACACACGAGTTCCTTCCACTTCGAACACCTGGTCGCGCGCAATTACGCCAACTTTCACTTTCTAAAACGGAATGGTCCGAGTCACCCGTATTTATAGACGATCTTTCCGATCAGGAAAGAATTCGGAACCGGGGGGAGCGGGGGCGGAGGGGGGATGAATAATTATAGGAAGTAGACCAATACCTTCCCCTATCTTAGATGTTGTCAAAGCAACTTTTAATCAAACCGACCGATTAAAATCTCTTTGTAAAACTAATATTAAGATTTCCTAGTCGTACGTAACGATAAGCTAAAAATACACACGTTTTTCAACGCCGATACCGTGTTAATCAAGCATTAAGAAAACATAAATTAATTAATTAACCGTTTTACTATTAATATCCAAGAAACGAAACGCGAGTTGTTCTTAGTCGTCCGATATTCTTCTCTTTGGTCCAGCATTTCTTACACCGAAATAAAATTACTTTTCTTCAAAACATTCCTCCTCTCCGAGTCTCTGTTTTAAAAACACGCTTTAGTTTTCTTTCCCTCGGCCAAAAGAGAAATTCGAGTTAAAATCCGTATCGAGCTGGGTTGCTTGCTTGCCTTTTTTCGAGCACACTGGTTACGTTCGAAGACGAAGTATTTTTGGGTAACGTTTTTGGGAAGACACAATGAGCTTTCTAATCAAAATTTTCTACGCTGATTTTCCTCTCTAGAGCGTAAAGCGAATCGGGCTGCCCCATTCCATCCCATCGGCTTATCAGTTCCATTATCCCAAAAGTAAAGAAGGGGGGTACTTGACTTAACCCCATTAAAAATATCAAGGGGCAGGGGAGCTTATAGAGACTTAGCGCATCAATGTATATACTCTACATCCTTGTGTTTAATTGTCCGAATTTTTCACTTATGAAGTATAGAGTCCCGCCGCCTCTCATCGCGCAGTGTTTAACCAATGTTTAATATATTGTATGACAATGCTTTTGACGAATTGTTTTCGCCGTTTTTCTTCTTTTCACGCTAAGCTAACTCCACTTTGTTTAATTAATTCACCCAGAAAATCCTTTATTGTGTAAGATTTTGTGTAAAAACGTTTTCAAGTATTGTTTAAACACGGAATTGGACACTACGCGTTTTTAAATGTATTTGTTTAACTATTCCTTCACCTAATTTGCCTTTCAAAGAAAAGTTTCTCAAATTCACAATAGTCTAGTAGTCCTAGATATTTAAATAAAAAATTTAAACATTTATTTTATTTGGTTAAGGCAAGGGAAAGTATGTTAGTATAATTTGTTTCTTTGTATTAGAAAGTTGAATCCGGAAATGTTTGACCATTGTTTATCTAACCGACATTATTACTACATCTTGTTTTATTAGAATATCTTGCTACTTGGTTAGTTTTTAATGATTTTAAAGTAATTTCATTGGTGGTTATCGTTATCAATGTAGGAAGTTAAATAAATGTATACTTTTTTAAGTTGGGTATTCGTTCCGGACGAATTGATTAGTTAATTGGTGTGTTTGAAAATCATATGGTTCATGCTCGTACCCCTTCGACCCCCCTTCTCATTATCGGTATAGTTATTAGGAAAAAAAAAAGGTATTTTTAGGTTTCCCTTTCATGTTATGAAGGTTTTTTTATAAGGAAACATTTTTTTTATATATATATGTTAGACTAAATTCATATAATTTTATTTCTATTTTTAATTTGAAATGATTCGATTTTATATAATTAATAATAGTATTTTATACAGTTTATGATGCGAAAATAATTAACTGTTTGTTGTGAAGAGTGTGGTTGGTTTTAAACGTAGATTATTGATCTACTTTCTCGTGAATTATCTAAATGATTTAAAGTTAAAATTGATAATTTTTTTTTTCAAAGATTATTTAATCATTGACCCAAAAGAGACCTCAATTTCGTAATTTTACAAAATCAGAGGTTTTTGTAAGAAAATGTTATACAGAATAATTTAATAGTTAATAAAACTATCAAAATTGTTTTCACTGAAATTTTATATAAAATAGGGTTCGTAATTGGTCGCCTCATAGACGTAACATTTTTTTTTAATTTATAAATTATAGTAATCAACTCAATCTAGGCCTACGTGATAATAAATTTGAAATCAAATAATTCTGTTGCTCCCGAGGCATTTATTTGGGATTGTAATAAATCTCTAGCCGGAGGAACATTTATATAAAAAGCGTGATTTACTCTATAAGAAGTTAAGAACAGCATTGTGAAATCTTCTTCGTGACGACGGTTTGATACACTCTTTTTAAAATTTGGTTCAAAAACATCGCTCGCTATTTTTTTTTTCAAATGACCGCTCGGCTAAGAGAGGTCAAAAACTGTTTGCTATAGAAGATAATTTTTGGAATTTTCCCCGTGACGTTTTTACCGAAAACGGATTTGGCCCGCCGGCACGTGGATATAATATTACATTTAGCGTGGGTGTAATAAATATAAAATAAAACCGGGCAACCCTGATGTAAAGAGACCTACATTCGAGCCCAAATAACTTTGATAAATATTACTACCAAAAGTAAATTCATAACTGTAAGTCTACGCTATTACTGATTGATCTCGGGACTCTAACATCAACCTGTCGATTAATTTTTGACCAAAGAAATGACCCTTGATCAGAGGTTACAACCTCTGAATTTTTATTCTGTTTTCCGAAGCACTGAGAGCGAAAGAGAATTAATCAGGCCCATTAGAATTTTAGATCCTAACGTAATATTTTGGGGAAGAGAATGAAAAAACAACTGATGTCGTCAGACTTATGGTTATTATATTGCTTCCGCACACTTTTAAACCTGCGGATAACCAGTCGAAGGATGGATATTCTCTTCTCCATCGCTCATTCCTCTTCTAAATCTAGACAAAGTGATAAAATTAAAAAAAAAAATACCGAAAGAAAAGCTTCTTTTTTCTTCTTCTATAACAGACAGATGCATCTTGACGAAAACTAGTCCAGCATCCAGTCAAATTACTTCGCACGCTTATACCTTTCATTCATAAGTTAAGAAGATAATCCTGTAAGTTTGGAAGTAAGAAAGGGTTCAAACTTTTCCTGCGTTGTTTTTTTTTTTTGACAAACTTTGTCACCAGAAAATGAAATTGCACTTCCTACTATTGAAAGAGTCGGAACCTAACCTAACTTAATCCAACCTTTCTCGCGAGATTTAAATATTTGACTTAGCATTACTTTATTCACTTTTTGTTAAATACCAAAGTTTTTGGGATTGCCGAAATATTAAATTAAATTCCGGCTTACTTCTTTTTTAATCCTTATATATTGTTTAAATTTTTAATTGAATCGGTTTTGTAGTTACCAAGAAAGACGCTTTGAAACGATGTCGGCTTAGCTTTACTTCAAATAATTTCATTTGCAAAGAATAAACAATGATTGCGAAATCTATATAGTAAATCTAACCCTCAAGAAGAATTAACTTAGCCCCATAATTATTTAACTTATGATAGGTAGGCACGCTTCTCAAATTCCCCCGTAAGGTATTCTCGCGCTGGTTATCCTCGAATTGAGGCTGGAACGTCCTTGACTCCTGGACTTCTAAGAGGTCAAGTACGCGAGCTGCCTTCCTAAAACGGGATTATGAATTCTTTTTTTTTTTTGTTATTTATAAAAAACGAGAACCGGAGAATTTTTCTAATAACGTTTTACGGTTTAAGAAGAAGATTCAGTGACAGTGATTTTCGACCTCATTCCACGATAATAGAGTAAGTGGCCGAGCGCGGCCACATTTGGAAACATAAATTCTCTTCCTTTTATATTGAAGTATCAAAGACACCCATGATCGTTATTAAAGGCGAGATAAATATCACTTTATCACGGTTACTAGTAAAGAGTTACTTTGATTGAACTTTCTAACAGCGTGTTTTACTTAATAAATACCATGCAGTAAATGAACTGTTCTGTTCCTTCTTTTGAATTTGAGGAATCGTTATATATATTTTTAAAGTTTATTAATGATACTATATTCTAATCTAAAATGTTGCATTCTATAATTTTTTTACACTTGTTATATCTGTTATAAAATAATAGAACTTCGAGTTAGGTATTTTTTTTTTTCATTGTAATTTCGATATTTGGTGCGATAATGGTTTCAAATGGAATCTTTACAGTCTTTGAGGGGGCTTAGAAAGCTTCCACTTTTTGGGGCATATTGGTTTAAAATAAAAAATAGTCCAAAAACTGCCCAGGTTCAAATAAAAAATAGCCCGAAAATTTCCCGGGCTCAAATAAAAAATAGCCCGAAAATTTCCCGGGCTCAAATAAAAAATAGCCCAAAAATTGCCCGGGCTCAAATAATGGCAAAGATGGCACTAGTGGTTTGCCCCTATTATACATGGTTCTCGAGGATGTCCATGGTAACGATATGCTGTATTAGTTGTTATTCGAGATGAAGTGAGAAAAGTACCAAACAAGATTAAGGAATGGCTTAAGGTATTCTGGTTTTTTAAAAAGAGATAAGAACTATGTTGTTGCCCTATAAATTATATATTTAACTGTTTTTCGTTTAAAGAAAAAAAATCGCGATCTTCGACCTAAGCCTAATCCTCGTTTAATTAATGGAATTCTTTTTATTTTGAGAGCGCGAGCTAGTTTCCGCATTCTCCGTTTTGGATATGTATTATTTTTCTTTTCCTAAAGTCCATCGAGCTGGTGCGTAGAGCACCTTGACGGTCACGCGTGTCGCGTCGAAAGCGATAACAATATAACAATTGCGGCAGACCACCGATTTCTTTTATTCAATAAAGGTTAGAAAATTTGAATAAAACCAGACTTTTCGCCAGGATTTTATGTTGGACATTTACAGCTTACAAAATAGGGATACGTTTTTTTTGTTTTTTGTGTTTTATTCTGAATGAAGGGGGCGAGAGAAATTGTGGGTCAGTGGGTCGTTTACCCACCAAAAACCAAACTCGCCCATCGTCGACTCCGAGATTCTTTGTGTCCCATTAAAACCTTAAAAGAATTAACAAGATAACCTATACGTGCGTGTTTACGACTTTACGTTGCAAAGCTACGCTTCCCTTTTGTTTTCTAAATAAGGATTTATTTCAAACTTCCCATATTATTTAATTTTACCTTATTGTATTTTTTTAATTCTTAATAAGCCGCATTCAAATTTTGTTTTGTCACTCCAAAGTCCCCCCCCCCTTTTTTTAAGTTTTAATATTTTTTGGACTTAATCCCATGTTTAAGTATTTAAATATCTTTTCTCTCTCGCAAACAGAAAACACAAATGGAAGAAGAGCCAAAAGACCACTTGGCGCCAGTTTTGGCAAAAGTCGTAAATATCTGGTGTCATCAACAACTCAAAAGGTACGTGGTAAATTTACTTTTTATGTTGGTTGGGTTCCTTATAATTTAAATTGAAATATTTTCAACTTAATATTAATTGACGTGGAATAATTAATTATTGTCCCCTTAATGAGGTAACGTTACTTAGTAACGAACACGGTCTAAAGAATATTATTATTATGGTTAAATAATAATAGTGAAAATTGTAGTTTAATTAAAAACCGGGTGTATTTTTTATTTATTTAAATTAGTAATAATTAACGATTATGTAACGTGATAAGTTTATGAATGATTAATGATTCAGGATAGTTTAATTATGGATCTAGATGAATAAGAACGTGATGGGTTTGTGATGGAATCGCTACTTCGTTTTAGACTTTTGCACAACCATAAAGTAGCGCAACTCAGTAAAACAATGGCCGACATTGAAATGGACATCAGGGTTGAGAATGTAGTCGCTCGGAGACATACCGAGCCCTCGTCTATAAATTTAAATTTAATTCAATTTATTTGGGAAGAATATTTGGTTTTTTGAATTGGCTATGGTTTCAAAAGTAATTACCCCGTAAGGACTGCAAAGCTTCTTGGTCAGTTTTCCGATCATGACGCACGTCTAACGCTTGCGTCAAACTGACGCTTTCAGAAAGAGATGATGCCGATTGTTCCGTGTCTTCGGCTGATCTTTTAGTTAAACTACGCCAGTAACATCGTTGAGGCTAGACAGAAAGATTTATAAATTTTTTTTTATCTCGAAATATGTTCAGTATAAATCGATTGTTTAGAATCTTACCGGGCATGTTCCGTGACACATTCTTACGTCACATTCCAAATAAAGAGCCGGACTTCCGGTGAAACGGAACGCTTTTAAGAAAGCGTATAATGTCACTCGTTCCTCCTCGGTGTCCACGCTGTTGAAACCGCGGAAACGGCTGACCAGTTTCTCGCTAAGGACGCAACTGAAATAAGGATGATATTTGACTTTTAGAACTTCGTCTTAATTGAATAGTGGAATGGCCGTACTTACCCATTTGCATCGATTAACTGTAATTTCTTTTGTCCTCCATTATGCGCTACGCAGTTACTGACAACTATATCGAAACCCGCTACAAAAAGAAATGTTATGACTTGATATAGCTTGAGTATTTTTGGCACTTACCAACAACGCTTTTCATATGTATCATAAGCGTCAATGAATCTCCAACAGTAACTGGTCCCGAGATTCGATTCCCAGCTGTGCCATAACCTTCCTTAATTTCCATGGTACATTGCGGAGGAGTCAATGTAAAGGCCATGGCAGGTTGACCAGTGTTGATCCTTTTGGAGAATAACAAGAAAGAGCTACGATGGTAACTGAATCATTAATTACCCTCGACTTTAGCATTATCTTCACGAATCTTACTCGACGTTGACCACGGGGAAGTTGACCGTCTTCCAGTAATCATTTCCGTATTCGCAGGACACCCTTATTTGTTCATCTTCTTCCTCTTCGATTAGTTTATTGTATTGGATTGTTAAACTGTTGAACATGAATTGGTTTTCGCTTTGAGTGACGGTTTCTCCCGGGATTCCGTATTTAACGATTGGTGGGACCGTATATCCGCGGTAGGCTGGTTTCTGATTGCCTTGTTTGTGTCCGAGTGTTCCGCAACGATTCAACCGGATGAAGAATTGGTAGGAACTGGCTCCAGATCCATTGACGTAGACGCATTCGTCGTCCAGAGCGTAACCGGTACTGTAAATCAAACCGTTGAAAGAACCGTTGAAGTTGAGGGATACTTTCATGTAGTTGCTGTAACAGTCGGCAGTTAAATCTATATTGGAAGAAAAAATCAGTTTTCTGGTACCTCTGACATGTTAGCGTAACTTACGATTGACTTTTGTTAGATTGGTTCGAACCGCGCTACCAAAACTAGGGATGTTCGCGACGTGGTATGGAGGTTGTTTGAATTCTGGTTTAGGGTAACGATAAGAAGGTCCACTCGAAGTTGGTTTACGAAAATGATCACGGTATCTACTATGACGCGTACGCTGTTCATCTGGTTCTTCCGTTTCTGTGTATAATAACTCCTGGGATGTACTTGATTCCGTCATCATTTCCGTATAATCTGGGTCCGTAGTATTACTCAAGTCAGTCGTAGCTACTACCGTCCTGTAATGAGTTTTTCACGAGGCAATTAGTGTTAAGTATTCAAATCAATTCGTAATAAATAATTACTCCGAGTTGTCGGTAAGTGACGTCATTGTTGCGGTTACGTTTTCGTCAAGGGTAAGGGTTGAGTTATTAGCCTCAAAGTCTCGTAGTGGTTCCCATGACATGGTAGGTGTCGTGTCATCATGGTTCATGATGGATGTTGAACTGATTTCTTCCATGGTATCGTTACCATCATTGATTAGTAACTCCTCTAGAGACGCGCTTGATATCATCTGCAAAAATTAAATAGTACGCATTACTCTTTGAACTCTATAGGTAGGTTGGTATTCCCGCCTACATCGCGTCACCACTAAATGCGGTTGGTATTGAGGAGTATAAAGAAAAGGTGCTAATGACAGTCTGATTGCCGTGAAAACCAACGATTTTACGCGGTCATTGTCTAACAATCACGAGTATTGGGTGTATCACATACCTAACCCTAGGTGAAAAAAAAAGATACCCAGAGTAGGCTGGGATTTTCTTAAGGTTCGTTGGCATTGTATACCAGCTCTAGTGAATGCTGTGAAAATTTTAGGTTTATTCTGAAGCTGCATGGGATGCTATTCTTTGTCCAAATCCTTAATCTTCTTTTAAAAACGACGTCCGGAAGAGAGTCTTAATTTTTTTTAGGGTTTCACTCGTGATCTTTGAATCACGATTTTAGAAAGCGAAATTTTATCGCGGATACGCGATGACATTCGTTACGAGAAACATGATATGACGAGGGAACGGATATTTGTAGGGTTTCTTATAATCTTTGGGATTTTTGATGATATTTGCATTTTAAATATCCCCGAATTGTGGTGGTCGCAACTTCTGCGCCTTCCGCGTTTGCGATAAACTGATTTTTGGTAAAATATCCCACCCCTCGGCTGCGATAGAACGTGGAAGTCAACACCTATAGATGCGTAGTCAAAATGTGTCACGAAATAAAGTGAACTTTCAATGTTTTTGTCTTGATAGGAATCTGAATTAGGTATATTTTTTTACACACGCTTTCGCTTCCTTTGTGTCCTGAGATGTTACTAAAAACGCTTATCGGTATCGCGATCCGCGCTATGCTAGCTAGCTAGCTACCGGAGCTAATCGGGCGGGTGATGTTGAGAATTAACAGAAGATTAACCAACCATATGGTCGCTGACCTCTAAAACGCGGGAGGTCGTAAGCCCTTGGTGTTCTAGCTTCCTATATAATCTTCAACCTTTTTTCTTTCTCGTACATAATAATTTCAAATGCAGACACGCACGGTGTATGCATGTACTGTACATGTTACCACCAGGATTGTTACTTATCATTTACCACAATTTTGGTGAACCGCCCACCTTGCTATAACTCTTTTTAGGAACACGATTCTCTTCTTAGGGGTGGTATAACTTAAGTTCTTCAAACTTCCTTACTAGCCTTAAGTTTTAAAGGAAACTTTTTTTACTTTGTTGTTACAAAAATTGGTTGCATTGACTATACTTATATGTCTAATTTGACAATATTTTTGACAACGCGCTCTTACCGTAAAAATTCGGATGAAAAATAGTAAGGTTCTTGTGGACTTCTTTGAAGAGGGCTTCATCATCCTCGCTTAATTCGTATGTCGTTTTCCTGAAAAACAATTTAAAATTATTTGAAATAAAATCATTAAACATCCAGTTATTGTACGCCTAGGCCCCTATAATTGTCACTTTTTCCTTCAAATGAAACCCAACCTTAAGTACAAACAAGAGAGTTAGTAAGACTAGCTACATGGAAGGAGTTACTTATAAGTCTACCATAAATTATTAGGTGTGTTTTTGGTGGTCAAAATTTGTGGAAGGTGTCAGAGAACATGGCCAGGTCTACAACATTTAATAGATTGAAGGCTGATATGTCCATTTCCTTGTGCCTTTATCAATACAACCAAATATTCAAATAGATGGGTAGAATAATAACGACATGTTTATATTATATACTGGAATATTTCGCATTCTATAACAAGCAAAGTTCATCGTCCACCATCGATGGAATAAAGGGCTTCCTCTGTACTGTTGTACCCGGACTAATGGTCCATTCATCGCGAAGATCTTTACGACACGATCCATGTGTGTTTTTCGTTTTTTAAAACAAATGATATTTATGGGCTATGTAATAATAAACCTTGTAAGTATACTCTTTATGTTTGTTTCTCCGGTGACGTGGTTTGGTTTAGCTATTCCATTCCGGAACATTAGCTTTCTAAGGTTTATAACAGTTAGTGTTAACTAACGAAGATTTTGACTTGTAATAGCTAAACCACGTTGTATATCTTTATCCTGAATGATTGCTCGCCAGTTTTCAGACCTCCCAAAAAGCCAAACCCATAAGCGGCAATTGTTCTTTTTCTAAAAAAAGATTTATTTTTTGTTCTATGTATTTTGTGGGAATTGTTAAGCTATAGATTCGAGCTGAAAGTAAAGCGAGCTAGATAATCGGTGATTGTTATACACCTGGAGTTCCTATAGTTTTAAATCGCCTATCTTATGAGATAGTTCAATTCAAGCGGAACCGCGACTGTGCATGCTGCCTTTTGGAAACAAATACATATAAGCGAGATTTGCTTCAATACCTTTATCATTCCAAGAAGTGATATCTAGTTTACTATGGACTAGGGAGAAGGTGTAAATTCGCCACATTCCAAGCTCATTGGTTCTTGAAAACTCACGTCAGCGCGACGAGAATGGCGAAAATTACGTATTTTCTGACTGAGGAGAGGCGAAATAGCCCGGCCTCCTTTTACGTCCCCCCTTGTATTTAGAAAGGGGGACTGGGACTATGGCGCGCGAATACTTTGGCATCTTATACCTTCTCCCTAATAAACTAGATATGGCTTCTTGATCATTCTCAAGAAGCTCTAGTTCTTTTTCTTTTCTTCGAGACAGGCAGGCGGACCCTTAAATTCTTTATTTGAATTTTTTATTTTATAAATAGAATTAAGAGAGAAAAATACTCTTTTTATATCGACTCCTGATAATAAAATCAGATTAGTATTATAAAAATAAAAATAACATTCTAATTTCAATTTCTATTTCTTCTGAAACGATAATTTTATTTTCCAATTTATATACGAATTCGAGAGAGATTATTAACCTTTTATATACTGCAGAATATCGGGGTGAAAAATATCATAAATCTAGAGGTTTATTTTTAAGTTCTTCTTTTCATCTGGCACTTGTATGTATACGCAGATATATAAATTTGACGTTTCTACAAACACAAATTTTTCATATTTTACGGTTCACCGCTTATGCCAGTATGGGCCCTATTACGGTTAACTCCCCGTCACTCGCGGTGTGGGAGAGATTAACTCCAACAACACTTAATGTTGTTTAGAAATCGCAGCACTGTATACCAATAAGTATGCCATAAATTAAGGGGGATGCTCTTTGGGAAATAAATTTTGAGTCGAAAATGTAACGTCTATCACCATTTTGTTTGTCCTAAGGGTCACTGTTTCGAGTTAAGATTGTCCAGAGTATTTTACGGATGATCCCTTAAATTTAATTAAGAAACTAATCAAAAGACAATGATTGCTAATTTAATTAAGGGGTCATCCCTAAAACACCCATCAGATCATAACTCGAAAACAGTGTCCCTTAGGACATCAAAATGAAGATAGAAGTTACATTTTCGATTCAAAAACATTTTCAGACAGACCAAACCAGGATGTTATTTTAATCTTCCCCACACTGTATAGTAGATATGTGGGAAAGAAACCTCTGACTGGAATACCTGCTATGGTCTCTGCTAATAATAAAGAAAGAAGGGACTCGAGAAATCACGATCTATAAACGTTTATTAGGGGCGGAGATGGGAGTTTCAATTCATTTGCCAGACATATTATCCACGATTCAAAGCGCCTTGAATAGATATTTTTTTAAAAACAAAAGGTTGGTTTAACCTACCTACACAAGCTGTTCCCACCGCACTTAAAACGCCTACAATTATAATCAACGATTTATAGACGAGCTTGTCTTAAGCTATTATCAACTTGTAACATTATATTAAAGGTAGACCATACAATAAGAATTGTTGATGGAAAATGTATACAAAAGACTTCAAAGGTTTCCCACAGTTATCGAGAGGCCTTTATTTCACTGAAGTTGCGCTTTTCTTTTCATGATATTCAACTCTCTTCTCTCCCGTTTTATTGCCTCCACGCTTTCTATCGAATTTTCCCCATAGGGAAACGTTTACCTTTTGTAATCAGAGACCGATATCACCTTTAACCTCTTCACTTAACTGTCTCAAAGAAAATTATGTATGATGGGGCAATTATGTCACTAATACAATCCCGCACCTTATCAAGACCCAATCATACGTAATTTTCAGCGTGAAGTACTCAGAGAAGATGACGAAAATTATTTTGGGGATTCCCAAATTAAAATATAGTAATTAAGTAAAAATCTCTGGATTTTAAGTTAATAAATCAAATTTACTTCAATTCGAGTTGATTGAATTAATTTTAAATTTGAAATCGGACGGAATAAATTTTTCAAATTAATTTTAACGTAACAAGATTCAAAATTAATCATTATTTCTTAATTAAAGCACATATTAAAAATTCACCATGTTCAATTATATCGACAAATACCGACATACCTTATCCCGCAATTTAACAAAATTAATTACTTACCTTTGAATATTGATTAATAATTCCAATCAGTCTGATTATCGGTGAAAAGTAAAAACGCAAAGTGCGTCAAGCGGTGAGCGGTGTGGCGTTGTACCTCTTGATGTGGTCCTGGCCTTTCAAGGTCTAGGAGATGGAGTGACCATGGTCGTGACTGTTTCGGTCATTCTTGAATTTAGTTTGAAACGAAATCTATCCCTCCCCACACAAACAGCCAGCCGGAAGAACAGGCTGAGACCTAAGAAAAGTGAGAACTGCTGAATAGAAAAAGAATAACACAGCCAAGTCAAGTTCACTTTCCCCTAGACCGAATTCCCCATCCTTTTTTATGTTTCTTACTTACTAAATGCGATGCGAGCTAACGTTTTCACCCTCCTTAGAAAAAATCTGAAATCTTTTCTTTTCATAGGCTTAGCTTGAATGACGTTATAGGCTTAGAACGAGTCTGAGTTTATTTTATTTTATTTAATTTAATTTATTTGCATAAATACAAATATAACATATTTTTTCCCCAACGTAATTGTTAGGCTATAATTATTAAATAAATAAATCTAAATTTAAGATAAAAACTGAAAACAAAAAGAAATAAATAAAATTTGGGAAGGCTTGGTTTGGTTTGGTAAAACAATGCGAAAACCGAACAACCGAAGAGCTTTCTGGGAATTTGGTTCGGGTTCACGTATAATTTTTTCCAGCTCACGATCACGTTCGCTTTCTCGAATTTCTCACAAACTGTTTTTAGCGCCAAGTTCGCTAGTTCGTGTCAAAATCTGAATTGACTGACAAAGAAAAAAAAATGTTTTAAAAGTGGTATTAACTGACACTTTGGGGATATAGTAGAAAACCGACCTTAGCCATCCAGGTATGGGGGTCTCTTTGAAGGTTCGATTCTAGTATGTTGTCTAGGCTGGGGCATGGGCGCTGTCAAATCCGCTATAATTCTCTATAAGCCAATAAAGAAATGTAGGAATGAATAAATATACTTGAAATATTTGAAACGTCTATCATTATAGGCCGAGAAAGAAAAACAAGTAGCCATAAATATGCTTAAATTATTTGACACTTATTTGTATTTATTAAATTTAAATTCGCAGGTTTTCAAAAACCTCTATATTTAATTAACACCTTCAATTCAATAAAACACTGGATAATAATTGTAATTTCTCAATAAAAATCTATCTATTGTCTTACTATTGACCTAAATAATAGGTTTTATCCAAATTTCTAAATAAATAAATATGATATTTAGCCTAAAACCACTCCTTCCTATAAGGTAATATAAGCTTTTAGCTTTTTACCATTATTCATCTTAAATCATGCACTCCTATTCTGGCTTGATTCCAATTGAATTAAATGGGGGAAAATGTTTTGAATTATTTATCTATTATTTAACTTTGCCACCAAAGTCTAATTGTTATAACGAACAGTTATAACTATGGCTTTACGCTTCTCAACAACCTTCCTGCAGGAACGGACCAGAATTGCTTTTAATGCCACGTCGGTATGGAAACGATGTTTCAGTCTGTATTACTTACCGAAATATCGAGACAGTGTCCGGTTATGGAACGAAGCTTACCTGGACGCTGAGAAATACTTGCAAAAAGCCAACGTGTCTTCCGGAAAAGACATCTTCACTGTTAATTACCCTTTAAAAGTAATTGGGCAGTTGTTGTCTAAAGATACTGACGGATACGCGTCTATTTTCAAAAGAGCTTTGTGTCTGGGACATCCTTTGACTCGTGAACTGAAGTAATTTGAATGGTTATTAATTAGGAATAGGTCCTTTAATTAGTTAACGGTTTATTTTTGTTTAGAAATCTATTGTATCGCGATAAGTTATGTTTTCAACTACGTTTCGTCACCAGTCTCTTGGTTAGCGCTTCCCTTCCAATTAAAGAAGATGGGAAACCAATTGTTTCCGACAGCCAACTTGTTTTGGCAGCGAGTGCGGAGATGCTGTACGTCACCAGCCTTGTTCACCGTGCTACGCTGAATCTTACCGTTGACCATGATGATAAAAATACATTGGCAAAGGTCAACGGATTTGGTATTCTTTGTGGCGACCTTCTGATAGCGCATTCCTTGAACCTATTAGCAACTTTGAGATCACCGAAGGTAAAGATACATCTTAGATATAACTATATTTAATTTAATTAATTTCCTCGATCACTTAGATTTACGGAGATATTTCCTCCGCATTTTCACACTCGTGCCAAGGGATCTTCGAAGGTCAAGTAGATAGCCAGGGAAATCCCTTTCTTCCCGAATCAGGAGAGTTGGATGAATGGAAACAAAGAACGGAACTATACGAAGGAAGTTTACTATCCGCGACTTGTAAAGCAACTTCCTTTCTATCGGGTCAGTCAGAGACGACGCAATTAAACGCTTACCAATTCGCCAAGAATTTTATTTGGGCGTACCAGGGCAGTAAAGAACTGCGAAATTTCACCAAGGATACTGAAACAAGCAGCGAAAATCGTTTTTGCACGGCGTCTTTACCTGTTCTGCATCAGGTACAAAACGACCCCGAACTGGGACAGTATCTGAGATCCCAATCTGACTTACAGCGGCTAGATTTCGACATGGTAAGATTATCACTGAACACTCTTATAGTGTGTTGTAATGAAGGTAAGTATTTGTAGATTAGACGCCGCGTCATGGCCAGAAACGCCGTGGATAAAACTGGACGACTTATTGGTCAGTTTGTCGATGACGCTGAAAAACACTTGAGACTCTTTGGGGATGAGAATACCGAAGCTTTCCAAATATTATTGAGAATGATTCGTTCATTAAAAGAGTATTAAAGTTCTAATTTATCGGTAAGTCCATCAGTTGAAGTAAGGATTCTAGCTTTAAAAGGCAGTAAAGACGTTCCTTCTTGCCACTAAAGCCTAATGGGACATTGTTTGCTCAACACGTTTGGACATTCTTTGCGAAGGTTGCAAAAAAATCATCTATAGTTGTGTTATATTATATTCTTTTCCGTATATTTTTATTTTGCATTAAATAATATATATTTAGTGGTACAAAAAATACAATTAATTATTTTCCAAATGGTGACTTATCGCAATTACAAAGATTTCCTCCTGTCGGTGGTTTCTGTCCGCATAGAAATTTGCAAAGGGCGTCTTTATTCGGTACGGCCCCAGTTTTGAGCAAGGCATTGTACGAAATAATTCCCACACCGTCGACAATCGGGTACTTTAAGTTAGGGTTCATAGATCGGCAATCGTTAATCTTCCATTCGAATAGGGCCATTAGAAAAACGGTTACGAAAATAAGAGAGGTTTTCTTCATTTTAGTTATCTTTTAAAAGTTTTGCGGTTGAGTTTTATAAAACCGGAATCGAACTAGAACGTATTAAATTACGTCAAAGGAGGAGCGGGGCCTCGTGACACTCTGACAGAACGTTTTATTATAGTTAGTTTATTACCACCGTTATACCAGTAACGAAAGAATTAATACTAGTCTTATGACTGCAATATCTATGGTTACTCTTATCTAAACATTGTTATCGATAAACTACGTACGTCAAAAATTATGTGAGAAATTTATCTGAACTCAGCACATGTCGATATTGAGAAAAAAAACGTTCGTTGCCTCGTGCAACGGTACTGCAAGTAAGTATCTGCAAATTAACTTTTTTTTTTCAAAAGGGATAACGTTGTGGGCTTTTGTTTGGTTTTCTTTTATTAATTGACCTTTGACCCTCGCGATAACGGCATTTAATCTTGCTTACACAGCCAGGGTTAATTTTAAGGTTTTTACCTTTCCTCCCTCGAGTCTATTTTGAACAACAAAATTCTTTACCGAAGGACTTCTTAAGCGACGCTAAAAATAGATCGTCTTCTAGAAAGAATCTTTTGCCTAGAGAGTCAAGTTTGAAAATGTTTTTTGGAAGTCTTAGGATTAGGAAGATGTTATCGTGTTAGGTTAGGGTAGGCCTAACTACTTTTGACGTCATTTTAACCTCCGTGATCATTTTTGCATCAAACAGCCTTCTATTTCGGCATCAATTTCATCCTGTTTTATAAGGGCGTTGAAATTTAATATTCAGCTTATATTGGAGTCTGTTCGCACGGTAATATATTGAAATAGATGAACGTAGCACCAAATTGGGCTCATAATCTCTTTGGAAATAGTGCTCAGTGCGAACAGAAATTACTTATATGAAATATAAAGACAAAGGAAATAAGTTGAAACCAATTTAGTGTAAAACTTTCGCATGATTTATTTACAACTAGTTGTAGATTCGGGATGGTAAAGGTAAACATTAACGTCGATTTACCTCGCGTTTCTCTCAAACAAATGTTTTAAATTAAAAATGTACAAACAAATAAATATGAGGTACTATAAGTCTTTTATAGTAGGACGCCAAAAATTAAAACTTCCGACGGACTAGGATTGAGGAGATTTGTTTAAAATTCAATTAGTCCCTCAATTCTTTCGTAAATACATTTTTCGTTTGTACATTAACAATCTTTACACACTTTCATCTATATTTCTTTAAATATAAACTTGTAAAATATCTTTTTTTTTCTTTTATAACCAGATTCAAAACTTCCTATAGTTAATAGTTAAGTAATTAAAAGTTTAGTCAAGTAAAGGTTCGGTTTCTTTTTTTCAACATTTTTAAGTTCGATCGTTTCGTTTCTCTAGGACAAATATTTTTCCATAAATTTCGGTTTGGGTTTACGGGCGTCTAGTTGTTTCACGCTGAAAAATGATAGACTCAGACCCATAGCCGATAACAGTAAGGCTGAAGGGAATATGAAACGATCGCCTTTGGGTAGGACTACGTTCTCCACATGCAAATTCTGTAATTTTGGAGCAAAGTTGAAATGTGTTATAGTTGCAAAAACAAACCAATTGAAAACCGAAAAAAATACTAAATCAAAATAAGTGCAAGCTTTTATATATTATCTTGTTATCATATCAGTGACGATTTCTTAAAGTAAATGTGAAATATATATATATTATCATAAGTTCATAAGATATGTTCCATAAGTTTGTTTGACACTGGTTACTGAGAGTTTGTCATGAAGTGACAAAGGTCATACATTCTCGTAAAGCGACGCCTGGTGAGACGCTGTTAAAGGCTTAGTATAGACTAAATAACAAGATGGACCGCGTGTAGTCAATTCTCGCGTCGTCCTCACTAGCTAGAGCTGTAGGTCGCGACTCGCTAGTATTGCGAAGTGTAGGAAGTGTAATACTTATGGAACAAACTTATAAACTTATGATATACATGGCGTTTTTAAGCTTTCATGGTGTTGTTTTGTACCGATTTCACTATTCCTTTAAATAATTGTCAACCCTAAATTGCTCAATCGCCTAATCTTAAGTCCCGTCTGATGTTTCGAAATAATCACGCGTTTTTATTGTTATCAGGCAATTAGAATTAATTTTTATCTCGAGTAATAGAGAAAAAAAGTGACAGGAGTCGTTGCACTTAAAGAAATGGTGTTTGGGTTCGTTCGCGAATTAATTAAGAAAGAAAGAAAGAAAGAAAGAAAGAAAGAAACGAAGTTATTTTTACCTGCGATAATCTGACTGAATACCTGCAGGCGTGCTGAACAAACATCCTATAAAAGAAAATAATTTTCGTCTTTAGAAAAGAAAAATTCGATTTCAACTGATTATAATCATATCAGGGGCTCCCTGTCTTATATACTTCAGAGAAAATGGGGTCTCAAAATACTTATCTGACAATATAAACTAGATTTTTGGACTTAATAGATATTTAAGGGAGAAAAATGGGGCCATTTGGGGATTCATTTCAACTTGAAATGATTAGAAACTCGAAAGAATTGACGTTATAGATGTTTTACAAGAAATTTCGAAATGCCGAACATATTATTTTTGGTCAAAACATATTAATATTTGAAGCTTTACAAAGGAAATATGGTAATTTAACTGAAGCAATTATAACCGTTATTGAAAATGAACTCAAGGGAGTCCTTGAGTTTTATATACGTCTACATTTTGTCTGGAGTAGGGATTTAACTAGAGAATTAAGCACATGAGAGGCCAGGAAGGCGCCGATTTTGCGCGAAAATGCCGCGCGTCACTATACAATCAATAATTTCTCGCTAAGGAGTTTCCAATGAGCATAGTCGTTAAAAATGATTAATTTATTAATAAAACATTTAACTTAATAATTAAGTCTCCATAAGTAAGCGGTATTTGACACAAAACTTAGGTGTTTAATCAAGGAAAAACTTTTAAATTCTCGATTAAAGTGTGGAACACGCGGCAGTTTCTTACAATTTACAAAGAGTAGCTACTTTAGCCTCTTTAGGGCTTTAATTTAGTTTAAAATTGTACATTAATATTTGAAACTTTAATTACCTGAGGTGAAGCAGATGTGAAGAAAAATCACTCGACCCTTAGAAGGCTAGTTTTGTATGAAAGAGAGAGAACTAAATTTATTTTTTATCTACAAACCGCGACAAGTTCAACTCAAGGACGCAGACAATTGTCGGCTCTGTACTAAACCCCAGGGTGTCTCCAGGTTTACGCGGTGTAGTTTTATGAGCAGTATTATTGGTTGTTTTGTACCACGTGAAAGAGCGAGGAGTTGGCGGGTGCAATCAATGTCATACAGCCAGAGGCAATGCCGAGAGAGTAAAGTTATAATGCTCGGATTCTATACGGTTTCTCTAAAATTCCCATACTATTTCAATACTCGGTTCAAGTTTTCGCCGATAAGAGGAAACCGCTTTACTATAGATGGCGGTAGCTGACGGTCATTAATGAATTAACTTCAATGGCGGTGCTAGTCACGAGTAAAGCGTATTTTTACTATAAAATCGCGCTTAAACGACTACAATCATTGGGATCTTCAATTTTCGGTAATATAACAATGAGACTAATTTATTATTTTATGTTTATTGCTTAATATACAACCTAATGGCATTAATTTTAACAGAATTTCCTGTAAATAGCCAAGCCTTGGTCAATCCACAGCTATCTTTAGCAGGGGCAATATTAGAACCCAAGTATGATCATGAGAATAATTTAGATAACGATGAGAAAGATCGCGGTTTTCTTTGGGCTGTGCCTAAAAAGAGAGTTAGTTTGGAAAGAAGACTATCAAAAAGAGTGGCCCATTCCCAAAAATGGGCTCCTAAATCAAATTTTTTAATATGCAATGTGTGTGGGCATTATCACTTATCTAACACTGTTTGTGGTATGTCATATCAATCCATCATGGTTGATTTGAGTACTTAGGAATGATTTTAATCTAAATAATCTTATTACAGGTAACTGTTACGAAAGAGTTAAGTTAGAAACCGACACAATGCAAGGTGCTATTCAAGATACATTAAAATTAGACCCTGTCGATAAAGAAGTTGTGGTTTTGTATCAAAATGAAAGCAAACCAGAGTTAAAGCAAAATGAACTTTTAGTTGAAATGGCAAAAGAGAGGCCGCCATGGTTTAGTAAAAACCTTCTTAGCAAGACTAATGAATTATCTGTAAAGAAAAATACAAATGATAAACCTTCAAATGAATCTGCATAAATGATTTTGTAAAAATAAAATGTAGTAATTTACCAGTGGTCTTAAAAGTTTTTTTGGCAAAATGGGTATGGGAGACCAGGATCTAATTATTTTAGTCGTTTTTAAATATTCCTTTGAGGTAGCAAGGTATGGTGGGATACATCTCATCAACCAGTCCGTTCAATGTCCAACTTTTGCAATTGGCATACTTATGCCACCATTCATGTAGTCTCACTTTTGTTGATTTCTTATAAAAATCTTCGCTGTGCAGTTTGGCACACAAGTCGCATGTCCACGCTTGCAAATACACTTGGGCCTTTTTCTTCCATTGAAAAAACTGTTCATACAGTGTTCGGTTCTTAGTGACTAGTTCCAAATATTCTACTAAGTGTTTGGGGGATTCGAAATCCAGGGCGTTTATGTAGCTATTTTGCGGAGCAAATTTTTTATAATTCACTCCCCCAAATACCACGGGAACCAATTGAGTTTCGAGAATGTTGAAGAATTTTTCCGTGACGTAATCTTCGCATATTGCGTTCTCGAAAGCTAAGTAGAAGAAATATTGGGACAGTTTCTTGTAACATAAAGGACTTTCGGCGGGCCTGCAAAATTCTTCTCCACAAGTACCATAAACGTCGACTTTGGCGTGACGTCTCATCTCACGGACGTATTCCTCTCTCTTGCTTGACGTGCAACAGTCGGACACCATCCAAACAGCTAGTTTGGTTTTATTCATGTAACTGCAAAGATACGAAAAATTAAGTTTAGTTCTTGAGTATTCATACCTTTGTCAAATTATACTTACTTTGACTGGAAACTCTCCCGAAAGTTCGTTCTTTTCCCTACGAACCCATATCTAAGCGGTATGTCCGAATCCAGCCGGTAACTCATAGTCCAATTGAATATGTTATCCATTCTGGACAAATCAAGATAGTCCAACCAAGGAGGTTCCATAGTGTACAAGATCCATTTTTGATTCAAATCTCTTCCCGTGGCTTTCTTTCCCAATCCTTTAGCCAGTTGAGCAGTCGTTGTATCACGCATGTGAAATAAAAGCGCGTCCGCCGGTATGTCGCTTTCGTCATACGTCACGTAGCAATCACGCACGGGGCATTCATACCTTTCGAGATTAAAAGAAAATTTGTTTAAAACTTCACAGTGAAGGTGTTGAGATAACAAACCTTTCGAAAGATTCGGAACCGGCTTGTAGAAAAAAGAAATCTTTTGTATAATAATGATCGTGATATCTTGTAGACAAATGTATAATTCGCTTTTCGAAGGTTTTGGTCACTTTCTTGTAGAGGTTTTTATTCTGAACGGTCATAGCCACGCGTCTTGTAACTTCTTTAGAAATTGGTTGGATAATCTCGGGCACTATAACCTCTAATGAACTAAAATCCGATGGTTTTTCGGTTAGGAGATGAGTGGCGCGTATCGCAGGTCTCGACCATATTTCCATCGGTTCAAATTTGAAATTCGTATAATAAATTATGGACAAAAATCCACTTATTAGACAAAAAACTATCGGACAGTAATAATAGTTGCTCATTTTAATGTGCTGTAATCTCAAAACCATCCGCGGAAGCTACTCTGCAAGAGGCGTATAGAAGTGTAGGTAACAGTAGAGTAGTAAAGTTGAAGTATATTATATAAGCAACACAAAGAGTTTCCGCAGTTCCTCTCTTGTACCTATTCGGTATTTTGTACCTGTTCGCTGTTGTTTCCATTTAAGCTACTGCTGGCTTTGTAATAATAATATGAACGTTGAAAATGTTTGCAATAAAAGGCTTGGCTTGCTTTATTAAATTTTTTATTTCATTATAACAAATGCATATAGAATAAGGCACCGGGCTAAGCGAAAGACTTTAGTAGTGCCCAGTTACAGGGCTTAACAATTGACCAATACTCGAGGGGCCACTCACTTAGCGTAATATGTGAACATCGGCCTGCGCCGTACTTTTTTTATTTCTATTCGCACTTGATAATAATGGTTATTGTTCTCTTCTGATATGTAAATAGGGGTTACAAACACTAGTTTTGTCTTATCTACAATAGTGAATGAGGTCTCTTCATTTTTTATCTGCACACAGAACACGAAGGCATCGTTTTTATCTGAGTGGGGCTGCTCCTAATTTTTGTACGATGACAAAACCAGAGCTGACATGGCGTCTTCATCAGGTTCTCCTAAATCTCCAGTTCCGGACGAAATTTACAATGATAAAAGGCTTAGTTTAGCTTTCGAAGATTTGAATGAGTTCCCCTCCTCGTTAATACCCAAATACGCTGATGTTGTTAATTTTCTGGACTTGAGTCATAATAAATTCAGGTAATATTTATCTATTAGTTGATAATAGCGGATCGAAGAACCGTGTTTTCTATCTTCAGGGACGTACGATTTCTTTCGAATTTTGATAATCTAGAGACGGTTATTCTTGACCATAACTTACTGGAAAGCGAGACTATATTTCCTCATTTACCTGGACTTCGAACTTTATGGGTTAATCATAATCGTATTAGTGACTTGTCCATATTTATTACGAAGTTGTCTCAAGCTTGTCCTAAATTGGTCTACCTCAGTCTAATGGGTAATCCAGGATGTGAAGCTCCTCTCAGCAATCAATCATCTCACGAGCAACTTAATATGTATAGGTTAGGACCTAATTATAAGTCTTTACTCAGAATTTATACTGATGTTTTTTGTTATGTTTATAGGTATTACGTCACCAGTAATTTTCCCGAACTACGATACTTGGATGACAGACCAATAGCTCCACGTGAAAGATCTCAAGCTTTGAATTACTTTCCAAACGATCACCTGACAAAGGTTTTGGGTTATTTGAATGCTATTTCAACTCAAGTTCGTAGTAAGATTAGACCGGTTCAAAAATCCAATTCGGGAATTGTTTAAGATATTATAATAGAAATTGGAGCGTGTTTATGTATGTACCAATGCTGTTTTGTTTAAAGTATTCTCTGTTTGTCTTATCTGCAGGGTTTTTATTGAAGCTTGAACTTTCTATCTCTAAATCTGGAAGAATAATCTTTTTTGCAATAAAGATGCCAAATTGTGTCTCGAGTTTTATGAGTTTGAATTTCCCGGGCGGTCACTTTCCGGTTTCCCGTTTTTTGGCCCTAACTTCAAAATTAAGAGGGAAATGTAAAAAAAATTGGATTTTAGATGGCAGAAATGTGGTTGTAGAGCTATTTTAAACTTAAAATGTAAGATTTTAAGTAGTAATTTAGTATTAAAACTGCAATTAACGCGAAGAAGATGAGGGATTGTTTACATCTTAGCTTCTCTTATCTCCCGTTAGAGAGGTGTACGTACGTATCGTTGAACGCCATTGGCTCTTCTCCAGTATGCAAAATGCTTCATTGTGCTTCAGGCGGGTCCACGTTCGGTTACGTTTGATCGGTTTTTGCGTTTTGAAAGCTCGAAATTATCATTGAAAACAATTTTATTTACACGAAACTAATGTCGGGAAGTGCTTAATGCGTGTTCAGTGTCGAATATTACGCCTAGGACGTGGGTTGGAAACTTTCCGGTAATGCATGGTAAGTGAATCTTGTTATGATCCCTAAGCCTTTGTCAAAAGTTGATATAGGAAGTAGACTAGCAGGAGGGGAGAAGGCCTATATAAATGGAATGAAGCCATAATAGCTGAATTAGCATTGTTAAAATTCAATACTAAATAAGGAGATAACAGAGATTTATATGAGGATGCTTTGTACTTAGATATTCAGTTATGATTTATTTTATTTTCGTAAATAGTGTGCCAAAATGTGTTAGATTAGAAGTGTCATTCAAATTGTTGTTAGATACTGTTAAGATTGTACCTAAATGGCCTATTCCGCGAGCAATGCATAAAGTTAGGCAGAAACTTGACGTAGGGTTGGTACTGGTAATTGGGAACACTTTTTACAAATCTTTGAATAACTTTGGTGGCGCTAACGTTAGACACCTGAAACTTTCAGGACATGAAATTTGATTCTTTAGACACAATTCGCTATGATTTCAGCTCTTTAACTCTTTTAAATTTTGCACAATATCCTATTTCCTAAACCCCTTAGAGGACCCCAAATGTGAACAATCGCTGGTAAATGGGAACACCCTGACTCTAAATAGTGAACGCGGGACCCAAATGGGAACACCAATGCTAATCAAATGGGAGGAATAAAAAAGGCCCTAGGAAAAAAGCTACCAATACGTAGGGCCTAAATTCATGCACCTGGATTAAAGTTTACGCAGATTTGATAAGTGATAATAGGATAATATAGTTAAAAACAATACCTGAGTCAAAATGCTCACTAATTTGTTGAGAAGTCACATTTTATTCGCCTCTAGCATAACAGCTGACTCGGTTTGCCGTTTTCCCGCCCAATACGTAGTGGTAGCTATGGCCCTCTTACGGCTAAATTGAAAACTTTGCTAAAGGCGCGAAATTTGAGTATTTTTTGGGTCAATGATGTATTTTAAAGTTAATATTATCCGAAAGTAGCTTGTTTACACCACTTTTACGTTTAATCTTTTAGTAAAATAGCTTAAAAATGATTCTAATTATCCTCGAAACGTCGTGTTCCCATTTGCAATTTTTACTTGGTTTTTTCCAACTCTATTTTTGAATCGAATTCCGAATCGAAACGAGAGATTTTAATATCAATTTTATAGCTAAAAACGTGATCTATCTAATGGTTAAAGGTTTGTTATCGTGGGATTATTGTAACTCTCGCTAAAGCTTATTCCCCGACGGTATTGTATCAAGAAACACCTAAAATTGGCATCAACTTAAGTTGATGAGTCCGAGTTGGTGCGTATATTGGTCCGTATCTTTCATCCACGTATTCCTACAATATTCGGACCATTTTTATCGTAATCCTCGATATTCAATCTACAAATTGAGCCCTTTTAAAAGGAATTTGAGCCATCCAAAAATTTGTTACAAAATTTTAAAGAAAAAGTGTTCCCAATTAGAATCGTTCCCAATTACCGGTACCAACCCTATAAAACGTATCGTGGCGAAATTTTGTCCTATGTTTTTATGATAATGCAAGCTTGCAAAAGCATCAGTGACATTTGAATTTGGTGTTTTATTGTAAATCTGTCATGGTCCAGTACCCATAAACTATGCAAACGCCCATACCGCGTTGAAAACAAACACTCGTTTGAAAAAAATTTGTAACAAAAACCATTTTTCGAGTAAAGTTGTTCCTATCTACCAAGCATGAAGGTTTAATGACAACCTGCGAGTTTTAAAACTGTACTTTTCTGGCCCTTGTAGTGATACCCGAATTTCGAGTGGGTGTTTCCTTCTGACATAAAAAAATTCCCCATGTAGACTAAACAACAATAATTAGTTTCCTGAAAGACAATTGTATCGAAAGGTTGCTCCGCGATTATTATTTTTAGCCTTGAGCTTCTATTTTTTTTTTTTTTTTCAACCTGTCACGTTTTGTATTCGTGTATAGATAATCCAAACTACAGTGTAGAAAAGTAACTTTACATTTGCATTTAAATAATGCTAATATTTCGAGATAAAAGAAAAACCCTTTCGAAACGAATTTCGTGAATTTATTTAGTTCCAAAATTGGATATTTTCTTTTTTTCTAATCTTACAAGCATATTAAAAACGGGGGTAACCGTAGCTAAATACCAATTCGACCTCCTCCGTTAAATTTTCATTCAAAAAAGAAAAAAAAAACCTTCTTTAATGAATACTACCAATTCCTACCACACATCTGGAAGTTTTTCTTTTGTAAAACCATTAAAAATCCCTTTGAAAACCCCCGAAAAATGCAAATGAGGATGACCTTGAACGTTTAGTATAATTTCGTGCCATTATACATTAATTAAGCGAGCAGCTGAAAAAATTCCATTTATGGACAAGGAGCCCCTTTTTACACGCGGATAAACTAAACCAAAAACCAGTTCTAATTATCTTATAATCTTCACCCGATGGCCCATTTTGTATCACGCGTGTTTTAAAACAACCGATTGTCTTTTTAGATTCTTTGTAAAATGTTCAATTATAAACTTTTTAATTGAGCCGTCGTATCCATTAGAGAATGAGGTTAAAAACACTCAAGATCATTGTCACCGAGTTAAAAAAAAACATTGTTAGAATAATTCATACCTAAGAAATATTGACCCCAAACGAACCCAGCCAGAAGTTCGTAATATAAAATAGAAACGCTTCTTCAGTCTTTCTCATAAACCCCTTTGACATATTATGATGTTTTACATCAATTCATGAACTTCTAGAGAAGAGAGAGAGGTTCATAAGCCTAACACGTGTTATGTTAAACCTCTACCAACAGAATTTACAATTCCGAGTTCCGACACACGCGAATCGTATCTCTTTCATTACAAAGTCAAATTTTTCGTCACTACATGATCCGTCTGTTATCCATAACATCCGAAAAAACAAACGGGCCATTAAACGTTTTAGGAGGCGCTTCTTTTTTTTTTGGCCACCTGCGCGTCACCCACCTCCTTATTTCCCCATATGGGTGACGCGTTTGATGGCATTTAGCAATGGGACATCCATCGCTATACTAGAAAGTAGAAACTAACAGCGGATGCTTGGATGAGAGGATGCTATAGGACACACTCTCTCCTCTCCTCTCCTCTCCTCTCCGGCTCCGCATCTCCTGGAGCTTCAAAAACTATCTTCATCTCCTCTCCCTCCATCAATCTGAGTCATCATTTGGATTTTGGAGAAAGCCCCGCGTTGTTCAATGGAAACGATGAGCTAGTCTCTTTTTTTGTACGGGATTAAGAGAGGGTATACGTAGGGTTCTATAGTCGTAGCTCCAAATGTTTTCTCGTGGGTGTACTCGTAATTTTTCTTTCTACCCCTCTGTTCCCCTTTTGATATTGCATTAATTGACAATTCCTTTCATACTGAGTCAGAATATTTCTATATGGGTAAAGGGAAATGCCGTTTATAATTGGATTAAATCGCTAATTTGATATTTCATAATCAATTCTTCAAGCCTGGTCTGCCTGGAGGTGACGAATTGTAATACAATAATAAATTAAACGTGTGGGGCTTCTAAGAACCTTTTTTTTGGAAGGAGAGTTTTTTATAGTTAGTATCGTACATTATAGATGCAAGGGTTATGAGCGGTATAGTGTCTGATATTTTTAAAAAAACCTAGACGGGGATTAGTGAACAAATAAATATCCTTTGAAATAAGTGCTTATTTCCGTCCCTGGTTACGAATCTGACTTTCCTTCCTAAGTTGGTAAATGGAGACGATCCAATTGCGGGATTGCGTGGTTTGGATTGTCTGAATCCCGAAAAATGATGGAAATGATTATTTACTAAAAATGGCTTTGATCTTGATAAAGCGTTGAGTGGTCTTAACTCTTTTTGGTCCAAAAAAAGTGACTGAGTGAGAAAAACTGGCGCATTAAGATGATGGAAAAGCAAGCGTTAGAAAAAAATGTAATTTTCTTGAAAGCACCCCATAAATACTCATCTCCCCCCCCCCCTTCAAATTACTTTCAAATTACTACTCGACACTTTGAAATAGAAAGAGAAAAAATAAAACTCAAACAAAAAGTTAAGCTCTCATACTCTTAGGTGGGCGATAAGAAAAAGTGAACGCAGTCTTTTTATTAAGCCATTAGTTTATTTTCTTTTTGCCAAAAGCAAAAGCAAGCGTTATGGTTTTAAACAAAGCAACGGAGAAAATCACCGTATAATTTACAAAAGCCTCTCTCTCTCTCTCTATGGGAGAGTATTTTACTTTGGTAAACATTCTCTCACCTACTGATGAAGTCAAGACTATTTATACGAATGAGAAAGAAGTTCTATCTCTGTCTTCAGACTTTTACACAATTTCCTCTCTCTGTTGGAGATGGAGAAACATTTCGCAATTATTTACCTAAAGAATAAAAGAAAGAAATAAAAAATTCGCTGTTTTAACAGAAGCAAATTTATTCCAAAGAAAAGTTAACTTATCTTATTAAACGCCGGTTTTATCCCCCATTGTGACAGTGATTGAAATATTTTGTATTTTCAACCTATTTATATTAAATAAATTTCATTACAAAATAGTTTATAGTATCTAAGCGGCTTGTATTGCCAATAAAACTAGAGAATTTTATTTAAAGATTGTAACAACGTAAGAGTTTTATTTGGTAGATTTCGTAGTCAGTGATGAGCTTATATACCTTTACCTACCATTACCTTCTTTCGTAATATAATGAATTCCCTCTCCGTTTATCATATCACAAAAAGGCTATATACTGTAATACTTCTACGACGTGCACTGAATGCATGCCCAGTTTGATATATGGGGCCGGGGCAGGACTCCGTCCGTCCGTGTTGGCTTAAGCCGCGTGTGCACCACCGGAGACTTTTCAAAAAGGGTAGGGAAAAGTGTAGAGGGACCCGGTTATGGCCTTATTCGTCACTAATATCGATTCCTGGCTTTTGAAACTCGTCTGAAGCTACTCCGCCCTGTTCCGTACACTACTCTGCACTACTCCGAGACTTTTCCCAGCTAGCCCTGACTAGAATAATGGTTCCGAAATCAAGAGAGAGAGAGAGGGGCGGGGGCCGGTCGAGAAAGGGGGATCCCCCCTTTTACCTTGGACATCGTAGACAGAAAACGACCGCCAGAACAAACCCAAAGTGCTATAGAATAATCCTGTCCACCGAATTGCTCGCTTTCCCGCGAGGTCGCTCTCTCTTATTTCTCCAGTACCTATATTATTATTGTTATTTTTTGAGTTTCTTGTTCTTGTCGTCCGTCCTCTTTTGACCAACCAAGTTTGAAAAGAACGTCTGCTTCTTCACAGTTTGTTTTTTGTTTCATTGGTTGGTCAGACCTGTTTATTCGAATACCTTAGCTTGGAGGAATCAACTATTTATTTTTATTTGTCTCCGATTTTATGTTTTAGTTCCTTGTCAGGTAAGGAGGTTGACAACTTTTCTTCATCTTTGTTCTCGTTTTTTAAGTTGTACCTTTTTGATATTGTTCTTTTGGTGATGTTGGCCATGCAGACAACCGGCTTAATGTTTTGACCGTCTCTATTCAAACGCTCTCGCGTTCGTTGCGTTTTATAGTGGTCAATTTTTATTTAGTTCCTGGTTTAATGTATTCGTTCCTGAGAAACGCGGCGATATTTAATCAATTAGACATTTCATTTAAATAATTAAATGTGAGGTTTAATAATATGAGATGACTTTTTATATTTTATTTGTGTTTTTATTGGAGTTAAGATAGCTCATCGTAATGGCTTCTTGTTTTATTTGACATGTGTAAATCGGTATTACTTACTGGTGTATGTATTCTAGAAGTGTTTTTCTCCTTTTATCTGGCGTTGAACGTTTTGTGGTCGGTATTTATGAGTGGGCGTCTGGAACGGTTTGAGTTGTAAACTGAAGACTGTTTTTTTTTTTCGGATTTGTTTTACGCGTATCATGACGCGAACGGAAGTTGCGCGATGACTTCAAAGGTTTTTACTCTAATTTGCTTGGGTTTTATTTTTTCTTTGAGAAACGTGGCGTCGCACACTCATTCATTGCTAATCTTAGCTGGAAGTTTAAATGATATACGAGGTTGAACTTGTACCCCCCCCCCCATTTGTTTTAGTGTCTTTCAAATGGAAACAATATTTATACGAAGTTAATCCAATTTTGTAATCGCTGTTCTTATATTTCAACTTACGGGAATTCCTTATGACGACGACGAATCCCTTCGTAGAAGCTCTATTAACTCCGAGTGAACTACTTTTTTATAATCTTCGTTGCTTGTAAACACTTAGCCCCTGAAAGTCCCCCGACTTGCTTTGGCTTCCGAGCGAAACTGTATAACAGGCGCGTGTTGTTTAGAGAGTTTTTTTTTAACAATTTTAGAACCGGAAGTGGTCTAAGAAAGATTGTGTTTCTTGATATTGTTTTGATCAGGAAGGAAATGATCTGAAGGAGCTGGATGGTGGCGAGCTATGCGTCATGAAGGATGCCTTGGTTCACCTCGAATCCACGATCCGAACGGATCCGGAAGGACCGGCCGTGCTGACGTCACCGACGGACGGGGATCTTTCGGTGACTTGTGGCGTCGTGGCGGGTGGAAGCGTAGGAACCCGCCATCATCCTCTCTTTCATCACCATGGCAACGGATCTTCCCGAACCTCCTCTTTGGCCGCGACCGGACAGCCCCGTTACCCTTCTTTCCCTGTCAGACGACGATCTTCATCGACAGGCGGAGCGCCTTCGGCCGCCGCTGCCGTGGTGCGCCCTCCCACGCCGCCCCAGGGTGGTGTTGGTGCGCATTTTAGGACCTTCGTACCCAGAGGAGAAATCAGAACGGAGGGGAACGTGGTTAACGGTAAGCTGAACAAACCACCTTTGTTTACTAACTTTTCTCGTAATATAAACTCGCTCGGTTCCTTTCGAACCGTTAAGAGCTTCTAGTCCATACCCCAAGGGTAAATCCAACGTAACTTGAGTACGTTGTCTTAAATGTCAGTCTAGTTTTTTAAGTCTCTTCCAGGATTGTAACTACGTAGTATGATTACGTGTACAGTCTATTCTAGCGCCCTCTATTTAGCATTTATTTTAAACTAATAGTACTTAATTTTAATATATCAATTTCAGTATAACTCCGATTGTTCCGAATCTGAAATGTTTAAACACAGACTTAACATTCAGCCTAAATAAAATTATTCGTCTAACATCAATTTGAATTATTGATTAATGCCTACGAAAAAGAGTATACTAATTTTCCCTAAAATGTAACACGCTTTTCGGTAAACCCTAATGACATTTACAACCCCCAACATGGCTGTTCACTTTACTAAAATCATATTATCAGTGTTAATGACCGTTTAATGAAAGCAGTCGATGAATAGGGCGCTGTAAATACCGACTGTATTTAAGCCTTTTTGATAGACATACTCTTAAAAGATAAAGATTCCCATGGGAGTATAACTGCTGCGTAGGTGAAAGAGGATGATGGTTAAAAGACTAAAAATGAACTTACAGTGTACCGGTACAACAGATCTCCTCTAAAAAAGGGGATTGCGAGTTTAGAGTTGTTGTACCTTTACATAAACTCAGCTCCATTCGAGAGAGAGCGAGAGAGAAATCCTTTATAAACAATAATAAAATGTGGAGAGCCGGAGCTGAAGCTAGAGAAAGAAGCCTAACCAATAGGGGCAAAGGAGACTTGAAACATAAACAAATAAAACTTCGTGTCTGGAAGAAAAGAAAAATTCCATGGTATTTTTCTTCCAAATTTATTGATTGCCCCATGGAGCAATATTTAAGGAGAACTATCTGTAATATAATACCTTTTTAAGCATCCTTCATTAACACTCCAATAAAACTACTCCATGTAAAATACCAATTGTTTCAAAAAAAAAACCATTATAGCGTCTCCATGGTGAACTTTTTGTCGATGGTTTTAACTAACAGTCCTTTGGATTACATTCTACATACAAATACGTATTCCTAGTCCGTCTCAGACCAAAATTTCCTTACCTATTACTGAAAACGTAACGGGACCCAACCTTTCTACGAATTGAACTTTAATTTATCGATGTTAGTGTATGTTTTTGGCGACGGCGCCCAGTAGCCGATAGAACCGCAATATTGTAAAGCGCCTGCGCGGGGTTTTCCCTTCCATACACACACAGCCTCTCTCTCTCTTTTCCCAGCCTAAATGACGTCACGGATTCGGTCCCTTTGCTCTTGGGTAAAGGATCAACTGGAGGAGGGTGGATTTTAGGAAAAGGTGGGTGGGGTAGGGGGGTTGCGATCCAGCCTTTGGTAAAGATTACGCTGGGTGTTCAGCTCAGCGAGGAACGGCCGCGGCTACCACCACCATGACAGCTCGGGCGGCAACCAAATTTTAAAATTAATCCCAATATATTAAGAAATATCGCTTCGTACGTGTTCCGTCATTCGGTCTGTTTTAAGTGTAGTACTTTATTTTGGTTAAAGAAGTCGTATCTTAGATTTTATTAATAGGTGTATTTTGAATTCAATTTGAACGTATGGCGCAGAACCTAAGACTAAAAAGATGGCAAGTTATTGATCACTAAGGTTTTCCCCTCACGTCTTCTACTACCGCGACTTCAATACACTACTTTTATAATCGGTTAGAGAAGTATCTGAAGATAAAAAAAAGATAGAGAGAGAAAGAAAGATACATTCATTATCTTCTTCTTCCATCAAATATTTTTGGACAATTTTTTCTCCATCAGCGTTTCGCTTTTTGACCAATTTTGTTTAAAAAGTCGTAATTTTGGCAGCGTAAGTTTTTGGTGTTAGATAATATATATAAATATGCTTTTTTTTGTATAAAACGTTTCCATAAACGTGTACCAGTATACACGTAGCACGCTTAATTTTACCATGCTTTTAAAAGGTATTAATTTAATTATATTTATTAAATAATTTTTTTATTTTGATTTGATTTTGATTTTATTATTTTTATTATAAACGTTTTTGTAATTTTATCGTCACTTGCTCGAATGACAGTTCACTTTAAATATTGAATGAGTATTAATATACGTTATTTCCGGGGTTTTGTGAGAAAAGAAAACTGTTTTCCTTTAATAAATCTTGCGTATGATATTGAGCGGGTGTCGGCTTTTCTGACAGCTTTAGTATAGACGAAAAGAAAAAATCAATTTTTGAAGGTTGACTCATGGGAACTCGCTGTTATCGAACGAACCGTGCGTTTCGTACGTTTGGCCAGACCAGACCAGCTGGCAGCCCGGATTTTTACGGGGAAATATTAATATGATCTATTTTTTACCTGCGCGCACCTTTAGCCTAAGCTCGTGAGAAACCTTACCTATTGTTCGGGAACGAAACCTTTTATAAGATATTAATACCCCCTAACGAGACTTCGTAAGCCGAAATTTAATTTTAACTCTTTTCTAAAGAATACCTACGTCTTTTAAACCATAAGTTTATAACTTATCTTCGAAGATAAGTTATAAACTTATGCTAGAACCCAACCTTGACGGCAACGATTTATTTACACAGCTCTCCACCACCTCTAAGGCTAAGGTTGGGTTTAGTGTGAAACTTAATACCGGCTTAAAATTATGCAATAATAAATAATTTCAAGTCTCATCTGTCACTAGAGGCGCAATTTTTCAAGATATAGTATATTTATATTAGGGTTAACTATTTGGGGATGGCTTCAGTGAATTTGAGACGTAGTTGGAATTCAGAAACGATCGATTCTTCCTTCTTACTACGTCTCGAAAAATTTGACCTATTAATATTGGGCTCCAATCCAAAAATTCTCGCGTACTCCTAAGCCTAATTCGCCTTGAATTATATCTTCTCCTTTTATCTAGATCTAGGGCAACCCACTGGACCCTTTCTCTTTTAATGATAAATGGTTCTTTTCTTTCTTTTCTTTTTTTTTATTACTGGATGTAAATTTAGTTTGTTCGGACTCTGCCGCGTCGGAAAAGAAAGTCCAACAACAACAACAGCAACATCATCATTCGAGAGAATCCTTCGCGGCCAGCCCTTCTTTGTCTTTCGAAGAGCGGCTAGAGTTAGGCTTAGAAGAGAGTTTTCCACTTCCTCCTCCTCCACTAGCATCTTCCTCTTCCGTTTCGGATCGGGATCGCCAACATCCCCCATTACCACCACCGCCACCACCACCGCCTTCTCTCTTTCCTCCTTCTTCTTCGTCTTCGGGAGGTTCGTCCGCTTTCCAGCGAAGCGACACCCCCGTATCTTTCTCCAACGGTGGAGGAATACAGTGTAGAAACAGCGCTGATCTTACCGACCAGGATATTCCTGATGGAGAAACTCGTACAACCGATGGAAGGAGTCGACTGGAGCAACGCAATCCTTTAGCTTTTCTATTACAAGTTGCCAAGGAAAGGTAAGTCCAAAAAAATTGAGAGAGAATTCCACGCTTATTTGCATGTTATTAGTTTTACCTCGCGGTCGGTGCACTGCACCCCCTTCATCCCTAAAAATCGATTGGAGGTTTAGGAACTAAGGCTCGCTCCCTGGGACTCCTGTCACTGTTTCGTACCTATGTACATTTGGGGGAAAAATTTAATGACATTTTAGTAATGCAATTCGTAATTGGTTTTATTTCGATTCGCGTTGCAATATTGCCATAAATCTTAAAGAGTTTCTAAAGATGCGATGCAAATCATCGTTTTAAGAGGTCAATAAATCTTCTGAGATATTCCGTGCATCACGTGACCAATTGAAAAAAAAAAACGAAAAACCATTTTTCAAAATAATAATGATGACATTAATTCAATTTTTATTTATTTATTACATAATCGGTTAAGCTTATATTATTTTATGTTATTTCCTTTTAAGAATATGGACATTTTATTAGTTATGAATTATGACAGGATTAAAATTTTTTTTTAGTAAAACGGTTTTATTTTTGTTATGGAAGGCTGGTTTTGACTTTTTACCATTACAAACCCAAGGTTTTTTTGTAACCCTTTTTCTACGGGATATGTTTGGTTTTTTTTTTTTTTTTAATCTTTCTTAGAATATTTATAATAATTTCAGGTTTAAAGAGATTTTATTACTATTATTACGCGTTGAAGTTTTTTAAGGACATTCTTTAGAAATACTAGAAAAGATAGAGGTTGTATTCGGTGTTATTCACAGGCTTTATTCGGAAAATTTCACTATACGTTACCATCCACAGTCGCTTATCAATGTGTATATGACGGTTTAATATAACTTATAGAGCGATGAAAATATTATTACTCGTATAGTTTTGAAAATACGTGGTGTGTGTTCTCATAAATATGTCGCATATGAACGAAATTGGGATATGACATATCGGTCTCGTCTATCTATCTATAGGAGAAAGTATTTGGAAGAATCGGGTGAACGGGACTCATCCTCAAATGCGCCCTTCGTCTTCCATAAACACCAACCAGCGTCTTTTCAAGAGCTGGTAAATGTAAATTTTAATTAATAGACTTCTATAATAATGATAATTACCACCTGGGCGCCTCCGAGCATATATTAATACGTAATTAAACGCAGCATTTAGAACACCGCGAATTATCAAAGAAATATAAGGAAGACTTGAAAAAATCCTCCTCGTCAGGTAGCAAAGAAGAAATGGTTCGCAAACAAGAACACCGACATACTCACGCTTATGATAGGCATGCCCGGTATCACCCAAGGGTTAGTTTCAGTTAATTCAGTTTAAATTTTGTCGACCCCGGGATGAAGATTTAGTGTGTGGGTTTAAACAAGGAAAATTTGTTAAAATTAAAGATACTGGGCGAAAATGATGTCCAGGATAACTTGACCGCCGGTTATTTTAATTCCTCCATGTCCACAAGCGGCACCCAAACTCAGGAACAACTAAATGGTAATGTCGAAATACCGGACATGGATCCCGCTTTGGTGGGGGATACGGGCAATTGTAACTTGTCTTCCATCTATCACGGAGACTGGCCCATTGACAGAGGTATAAAAACCCCGGTTCAGTTTATGGGTTGAAACGTTAAAGGTTAAACCGTCATCGTTCTTCGTGTATTGACAGTTCTTTGGAACAGCGCTCCCAGTACTTTTGGTGAAAACGATTCCCTCTCCGGACTTATATCTCAAGACGCGTTGAGCATTATGAGTTTCAGCTCCAATACAAGTTCCAATTCGTTTAACGCGAGGAAAATGAACAACGCTCAACCGTTTGGGACTAAGGTTGAGATGGTTTATTCTTTATTATCCATGCTGGGCGCCCATGACAGGGAAGACATGAGCAAAACCCTTCTTGCCATGTCCCAATCGCAAGAAAGCTGCATCGCCATGAGGCAATCTGGTAAACGAATTGAACTTAACTAGGGTGTCCGGGTTTGGAAGAGCTCTGAATGAATTGTTTTGTATCAGGATGTTTGCCCTTGTTGGTGCAACTCCTACATAGTAGCGACGAAATGACCAGTTCCAGCGATGATCTACAAATCAATAGGAGACGCGCTCGAGGGGCCAGAAGAAGGGCCAGCGCTGCCATGCACAATATCGTTCACGCCTATGTGGACGATAAACAGGGCAGAAGAGAAACTAGGGTTTTAAGACTATTGGAACAAATTCGAGATTATTGCGATCATTTAAGGGACGTCGAAGGGTTGGAGGAAGAAGAAGACGAAGACGCTTGTCCAAGTAAGTGACGTCGCGGTAGGCTTACCATCGGTTAAGTACGCTCTAGGTCGGTCTGTAAGAAATATATGACAGTCGCGATATTAGTATTTAAGATTTGCCTTAGTTTAAGTGATTTTATAAATTAACATCGGGAGACTTGATTCGAAGACTGAAAGGTAAGTTATGGATTTTGAACGTTTTTGTCCAAAAAGATTTGTTTTATTTATTTATTTATTTATTTATACGGAAACATGGAAATTAGATTTATTTTATTTATTTATTTATTTATTTATTTATTTATACGGAAACATGGAAATTAGATTTATTTTATTTATTTCTCTATTTACTTATTTGGAAACATGGAAATTAGGTTTATTTTATTTATTTATCTATTTACTTATTTGGAAACATGGAAATTAGGTTTATTTTATTTATTTATCTATTTACTTATTTGGAAACATGGAAATTAGGTTTATTTAATTTATTTATCTATTTACTTATTTGGAAACATGGAAATTAGGTTTATTTTATTTATTTATCTATTTACTTATTTGGAAACATGGAAATTAGGTTTATTTAATTTATTTATCTATTTACTTATTTGGAAACATGGAAATTAGGTTTATTTTATTTATTTATCTATTTACTTATTTGGAAACATGGAAATTAGATTTATTTTATTTATATGGAAGAGGGATAAGGTTATTAAGAATTTATGATTATGTTGCGACCTCTCAAAACAATAATAATAGAACAAAAATAAATTAATAAAAAAAAACCCGAAATAAATAGGCCTATTTATAATAATTTCCAAGAAATTGTTTATGTGTTTAATTATCGTACAAATGACGATTAATTTTACGGTTTTCGCTTGAATCGATGAAATATGTATCATTACGCGTTTAACAACCCCGGATATTTATGGTTGGGTTGATTTAATCGAATCTTAGGCCTCGGAGATCAACATCTCGGGCCGGCAATCGCGGCTTTGATGAAATTATCGTTCGACGAAGATCACAGGAACGCCATGTGCCAATTAGGAGGTTTACACGCGATCGCCGAATTGATAGAGGTCGATCAAGCTGTCCACGGAAATACTAGCGATCAATTTAGCGTCACTTTAAGACGATACGCCGGGATGGCCCTAACAAATTTAACATTCGGAGATGGGACGAACAAAGCCCTACTCTGCTCCATGAAACCCTTCATGTACGCCCTAGTCGCTCAACTTCATTCACCCAGCGAAGATCTGAGACAAGTAACAGCCAGCGTTTTACGCAACTTGTCGTGGAGAGCCGACTCCACCAGTAAACAAATACTCAGAGAAGTTGGCGCGGTAACTACCCTAATGAAAGCCGCTATGGAAGCCACGAAAGAATCAACCTTGAAGAGTATCCTGTCAGCCTTGTGGAACCTTTCGGCCCATTGCAGCGCTAACAAAGTCGATATCTGCGCCGTTGATGGCGCCCTAGCTTTCCTAGTCGGTACACTCAACCACAAAAACCCCGCCATTGTCGAAAACGGCGGCGGAATACTAAGAAATATTTCCAGTCATATCGCCATTCACGAAGACCATCGTAGCGTTCTTCGAGCGCATAATTGCTTGGAGATTCTGCTGCAACATTTGAAATCGTCCAGTCTGACGGTGGTTAGCAACGCTTGCGGGACTTTGTGGAATCTTTCGGCGCGATGTCCGGAAGACCAGAAAGTTCTGTGGGATATGGGAGCCGTCGATATGTTGAGGAATTTGGTTCACTCCAAACACAAGATGATATCGATGGGAAGTTCCGCCGCCTTGAAGAATTTGATTTCCGCCAAACCCATCGGCAGGAACGGCGTCCCCGTCACGGCAGCCGCCAGCCTGAATCAAAGAGCGTTGTTAACTATGAACGGTAATATGCCCAGTTTATTAGTCAGAAAACAAAGGGCCCTGGAAGAAGAAATTGATCAAAATTTGGCCGAAACTTGCGATAACATCGATAGTCCGAAATCCAGCCCGACGCATCGCAGTCTGAGTCTAGATAACCGTTTTGTCGCCAATGGAAACTATCCACCTTACATGTACCTACCCGGGAGAATGTATCATAGCGTTAACGGGCAAATGGCCAACGGTCATCACGTTCCTAGATCCGAAAGCCGAGAAAGCGTAGGAAGTACGCATTCGGAACCAGTTGGAATGCATAATATAAGAAGTGTCTATCACAATTTCACGCGAAATCGAAGATTCGCTTCGTTAGACCACAGGTACTATCACAGAAACGTGGACATTGACCGGAATGGCTATCCCGGAATTCACGATTACGGTATCAGGGTTGAAGACTATCATCCTGTCGAATACAGAAGACACTCCGGCAACCGAATGAGCGGTTCCTATCACGCCGAAGAGAGACAACCACGATCTCCCGACAAGAAGAAAAGGCACAGCGCCGACTATTCGCACAGTTACTATCATCAAAGAAGGGAGATTGACTTTAATCAAAATTTACCTTCAACTTCGACCAACAGTTTATCGCACGCGGGTCCGACCACCTCCTCGGTCTGGCAGTTGCGCGAAGGTTACAAGGATTTGACCAAGAAACTGGAAGAAATGAATCTAGATTCGCACGCCCAGGATCAACCTATAGATTACAGCAGGAAATACGCCGTGGATTCCGAATTCGAAGTGGAAGATAACAAGAAGGATCCCAAAAGATTCATCAAGAGTAAATCGCCCCAATCTCCACCCACGCAAAAGGTTAATAACTACGTCACCGACAAGAACGAACAGAACGAACGCGAGAAGAGTGAGAATGAGAAAAAGACGGAAACTTTCGATATTTGGCAGAGTCAGAAGAGCGAGATGACCGATTCTTCATCTTCCGTTTATACTCATAAGCAAACTCTGGCGGCTCTGAGGAAGAGTGGCCAAGAGTGCAGCGTCGAGCATTTAATTTATAGTAGTTACCAAGAAACGGATCTCGATGACCCTGACCAGCCGACTGATTACAGCAGCAAGTACAAGGAAAGAATGGATTTAGGCGAAGAGTATGAATCGAAATTTATGGGAGACGAGTCCACCGTCAAGTTGGCTTCGTGCCACGATGATTCTTTGAAAGTTTATTGCACCGAAGGAACCCCTTTGAATTTCTCGACCGCCTCCTCCATGTCTGACTTGCGCGAGATTCCTACTTCTTCTCTTCTGGATACGCCGCAAGAGGAAGAAGAGGACGCCACCATTATGGAAGAGAACGACGAAGTAGCCAAGAAATCTACTGCGGAAACCGCCAAGACGGTACGAGTTATCAAACCCAAAGAAATCAGGGGAAAAGAAGTATCCGTCAAACAAACGGACGGTGGAAAGAAATCAGTGGGTTTAGAAAAAGAAGGTTGGTCGCTTTAGAGACAAGATTAACGAGACTTGGTGTTCGAAACTAAGTTTAATTTCTTAATTTTAGTCAAATCTGTCACTTTCGGTCAAGATGTAGATTACGCCACGGAAACTCCGTTAATGTTTTCTCGCTGTAGCTCTATGGGTTCTTTGAACAGTTTCGATCAACATTCCATTCACGACGATCGTAGTTCAGTCGTTAGCGACTTCAGGTAGGTGCAACAAATCCAATGTCGCATTTCCAACTAGAAATTACCAAGTGCAGTATATTAATCTTTAATTTGACACAGTCGTCGCGCTAGTGAGGTCGTGTCGCCGAGCGATCTACCAGATTCGCCAAGTCAAACAATGCCCGCTAGTCCCAGAAGACATAAGCAGGGTTCAAACGCCTTCAACTTCTCCAGCAAATCTGAATCGAGCGTTTCTTCGCCAGCGCGGGTTTTCGGTACTCACTCTTCCCCTCTCAAATTGGCGACTCAAGTTCACCACGAGAGTGAAGAGGATCTCAAGAAGATTTATGCCGAAGAAGGTACTCCCGTCGAATTTTCGCGAGGCACCAGTCTTAGCTCTTTAACCATCAACGATGCCGAGAAAGTTTCCTTGAAAAGCAAGGAGAATCGCGAGGACGAGAGCGAAAAGGAACGGGAACAATCGCGAGAATCCGTCAAGGAATCCAACGCCGGGACTCGAGGATCCAGTCCGGTACAAGACAACGTCAATGAAGAAGTATCGGACACGGACACAAACGATGAAGATCTCCTAAACGCGTGCATCATTTCTGGAATGCCCAACAGTCGAAGCGACAAGACGGGCAGTAATAACAACACGCCGCGAAAAGGTATTTTACCAACGGGAATTCCAGTTCCGTTGCACAATGGTTTGCCAGTACCGCTTAAACCAGTTAGATCGGTCAGCGGACGCCCAAAATCGGTTCCCAACATGGACACCACCAATAAGAACATTACCGAGGATGGTTTCAATAACGATTCCACAAAGGTTTACAAAACCGAAGGAACACCCGGTCTTTCGCACGCCACGTCTTTGAGCGAATTGAGTGTCATTTCCGGAATGGAAAATCAAACGGCATCGCCTTTCAACCATAGCGAGTATCGGTCCGACAGTAGCGCCAGTTCAGCCTGCGACGACAATGAAAACCTTCTTCAGCAATGCATCCAATCGGGAATGCCCAAATCGAAAATCCCCGTCTTGCCGAGAACCAATAACTTGAGTCAGAGTTTGGACGCCGGGAAGCAAGATAACTTGGCCAACAATAAATTTCGCTCCTTGGTTCCAATCAGGATGACGGCTTCAGAATACAGAGTCGAAGGAGACGGTACCAGTTCTTCGGATGAGCAACCTCCTCAGCAACAGCCGCAAGAGTGTCAACAAATAAACCAAAATCAAAAGAGGCATCAACAGGTTTCTCACCACAATTGCGGATTTAATCACGCGTGGGCTAAACCCGCTCCAGACCATAGTATCTCCAATCTGAAGAAGGCAAAGAGAGGTTCATCCGCCGAAAGGAAAACTCTTTTGGCTACAGCAGCTATAAGACCAATGCCTCCCCAACACGATCAGTTGAAAAGGCATAGCTACACTCCGGACTCTTGCGATTCTCCCAGATTGTATCAAGTGGAAGGAACTCCCGTTGCTTTCTCTAGAAACGATTCTTTGAGTTCGCTGAGTTGCGAGGAGGAAAACCGAGACAAGAACGATGTCGACAAAATTCAAAGCCAATCAATCGAAGGTAAGATATTTTAATTTTGAACTAACCTATAACCGCACTTGAAATCACCGGCATTTTCACTTAGCGATAGGCTGAATAAAGCACATTTTAGCATAGGGAATTGTTGAAATATCCCGTATCGGTCAAAGATCGTTTATGTACAACCGCGTACCGTGTTCGGATTAGTTTTCTTAATGCGTCCATTACGCTCTTTTCTTCCGTTAGGAAATAAAAAGTTCCAGTCAAACATTCCTACTCTTTTCAAACATCCCGACCGAGCCATGGTGTCTTCGACACACTCGGACTCGTCTCAAGACGCGAGATTGTTCAGTTCCACTCCGAATCAAAGCCCCTCTAAATTCGCTGGCGCCGAAGCGTCCCAGCAAGAACCTAAACAGTCGTTTATGGTTGAGGGTACGCCCGTTTGCTTTTCTCGAAATAGTTCGCTCAGCTCCTTGAGCGTAGAATCGCTGGATGAGCCTTCCACTTCGGAACAGGCTCTTCTCGAGGAGTGTATTAATTCAGGCAAACCTAAGGACAGCCCGCAGAGCAAGAGACGTCGTGCTCGAGCTCCGGGGGGCATTCCCGTGCTTTGCAAACCGATAGAGAGAGTGGGAAATAGGGCTTCGCCAAAAAGTAGCCCTAGAACCGCCAATCGGCTGAGTAACCAGTATCAAAACGCGATGGAAGAGTGCGAAGAGAAAATCAAGGAAGACGAGAGAACCAAGGAGAATGTTTGCAAGGGCGAAGGGGCCAACAGACCCGATGTTACTGGCGCTAAGACTCATCAAACCGAGGAAAACGCGCGCGAATCCGAAGAGGCGGATGACGAAGTTCTAGTGGTGACCATTAGGTCAACCGGAAATGGCTCGAATAAGAACTCGCCACCAGACTTGATTTTATCAACCGGGGGCCGAGTTATGAGCGAATCTTTCGAGATTCATCGAGAAGCCAAAAAGATAGCGGAGAAGGTGGAAGCCGAGGCCGAAGACTTGACCCAGAGCTCACTTAGCTGCGTGTCTGATTTGGACAACGTCAAACCGCCGTCCGTCATGGGTGATCTTTTGTCTCTGAGCATGAACAGTAGCGGGTTTTCCGAAATTGAAAAGGGGGCTACCTGGAGAAAGGGCAAAGACGGCAGGCGTATGGTGCCCGAAACGGTGCGAAGGGCCTTAGGCGGAAACATTGATGCCATGAAGTCCAGTATGAGCTCGGACATTATTGACAACGTTAAACCACCCTCGTGCATGGGATCCATAGAAAATTTGAGCATGAGAAGCAGCTTTACGTCGGACCTCTTGGACAATATTAACCCTCCCTCGGCTATGGACTTGTTAACGAGAACGGGCAGCTGTACCAGTTTGAACAGTATTAGTTCCGACATTTTGGAATGCCAATCTCCCTCGATGGGAGACTTCCCTAATGGGAAAAGCAACGGAGGCGGAAACACCGAAATGTTTCAAAGATTGAACGCCGCCGCCGCCATGGTACAAGTCTATTCGAGAGAATTGTCCAACATAATGAATGGTGGCAATAAAAGTACGGGAAGCAGTAACTCCGAAATGATCGAACACGTCAATCCTCCATCCATGTACATTGACATAGCCGACTTGACGGTCCACGACGGAACGGAAGTTATGACTGATACCATGGCTTCCGACACCGAAATGGAGGAAGACTTACCCAGGGACGATGAGACCGATTTAGGTTCATCCGATACCCTGAGGGGACCTCGGCTATTTTCTCTAGCCAGAGACGACGATTTCGACGGAAGTACCGAAAACGTCAGCACCCTGATAGAAGATTCTCCCCGAAAACGAATCGGGGAAGCCCCCAGATTGGAAACCACCGTGGAAGAGTCGGGTTCGCCTTTAAGCGACGAAGTCTCTTTGAAGAGAAAGATCCAAGTGGAAATGAACGAAAGGGAGCACGGAGGAGAGGGGAAGCGAGAGTCGCCCGAATGTAGGGAAAAAATGGATTTAACGGCCGAAGAATTTCAAAAATTGCAAGATGACGCCAACAGATTGGCTTCGAACTTGCACCGCTTGGGAAACGTTTTACCGTTGTCCGACGAAGAGGACATTGTTAGTTTGACTGGCGGCAATTCGGAAAAGATGCTCGACGACGAAACGATCTCGCTCGTCTCGAACGAATCGGATCACGAGATGGAAGAGAGCGACGATGAAATCAATAACGCCACATATCAAGTGTCGCCGAGACAAGCGCGTATCGTCAAGCCCGTCATTCGTGAGCGAATCTCTTCGCTGCCCAAGCCTTCGCATCCTATCAAAGGTAAGGAACCTAGTCTTCTCTATAATAGAACCTCCTCTAGCAGTGCACCGCCAATGAAAGCCAAAGAAACACCTCCTGTTCCTAATCCCGCTTTTAAAGAAATCGTAGGCCTAACTTCGGGTTCTGTGAAACCCACCAGGGCGTCGGCCGTGAGAAGCAATGCCATCCAAGCTAATCGCTCCGTCAGGCCACCCGTACCCCTACGGAAGACTTCCCCTAAGCGGTCGGAGGAGACCGCCTTGACCGTCGCCAGGCCGCCTCCTCCACCTCCCAGGAAATCGGCCCCCGAAGTTCCGCCGAAACCCAAATTTGACACGAACACTTTCACGCGACCTAAGGACAAAGCGATCGATCAAAGAAGAAGCGAACCCGCCCACAATTTACCCGCCGTTGAAGCCGACCCGGACGAAAACAGACCCAAGTTGGTCAAGCAAGGAACCTTTACCAAAGACTCTCCCACGCATAACGCCACTCCTAAGACCGCGGCTTCAACCAGCTCCGAAAGAAAACGATCTTCCGACCCTTCGCCCGGAGCATCTTCGCTTCCCGATTGTCGCGAAACTAGCCCCGGCCGAACTGTTGTCGGAAATCAACATAATCGACGCATGTCTTACGGCGGAAGCACCGCTTCGGGTCTTCAGAACGTTAACGCGGGTATGCGACGAAACAACAGCGGACTGAACTTGAGAAAAGACCCTTCACCCGTGGCCAACGGTGGCATGAAAAACTCGGCCAGCAGTCGCAGTTTAAGTAGACAAGACGACGGCCCCAACGCCATTCGTCCTATCAACAAAACAAAGAGAAGTCCCAGCTCTTCCAGTCTCGGAAGCCGCGAGTCGCCCGTCGGAGGAAGTAACGTCAGCCTTTCCTCGACTTCATCCTCCGGCACACGCAAAAACATCTTTGCCGCCGCTTCCGGTAAGAAAGAAGTGACGAGTAAGATCGCCTCCATCTGGAAAAAGGGACCAAAACCAGATCCTCCTCCAAGAAGCGACGGCGCCACTGCTGGCAGAAGTAGAATCGCTATCGCGGCACCATCGGCGGGAAGCGGTAAAGCGAAAATCGTTAAGCCAGTCACAGTTTCAAGAAACAGTCGACTGTAAATAAGGTAATGATTGGCCTTAGGGAAACTTCTCTTCCAGATGATGAAAGTGAACGCGTCGAATTAATTCAAGAAAAATAAATGACAGAAAAGTCGCGTTTTGTGATTCCTTTATTTGAGCGCGACATGGAGTAATGATCAGTCGATGGCAGCTTTGGGGGAATTACAAACAATTTACTATTACACGTAAAAATCTAGTCGTTATATTTAACAAAATGAAAAAAAAAAAAGAAATGATGTTAATTCAACCACAAAATTTTCTCCGATGTTTAATTTTAACGGTCTGACTCGTAAGCTTATGTTTCGCTTACATCCAATAGAAAATAAATCCACTCTTCTGTCTGTGATGTGTGGAAAATCAAATTAATTAAATTTCTTCTTTATAATTTCCTAATTAACGTTTATGGTGAAATTTTTAAAACCAAATAAGTAAATCATTCCATTATTATCTGCTCTTGGAAATGTTTCAAAAATTATCTGTAATACCTTCAATGAGAAAAATACAAAAAAAAAAGGAGAAAAATTCATAAGCTTCGCGGGAAAGTAACGTTGCTGCTAAATTAACCTTTGACCCTTATTTATTTAATTTTTTTTTTTTTTAAGTTTTTCCTATTACCGCTTTTGTACATATTAGGTTATTTTTAAAAAATTCATTAGAAAAATTATACAAAAATTCTCGCTACTCCGACTTTTTACCTAAAAAAGAAAAGCTGGTGCTACGTGAGATGACGTCAGAAGGTTAGGAAATTAAATAGATTGCAGTTCTGCTTCTTAGATTTTAGTTATAATTAATTTTAATTTAAATCCAATCTGGCCGGTTTCTTAAAAGATAATTTTAATTTTTTTTCTAGAAGTATAAAATCTAAAATAACATAATATGTTATTTATGATTAAAGAGTTAAGGCCTAAGTTTAATTTTAAATAATAGTCTCTCTAAATATGTAAATAGTTCATCTGTATCATAAAAACACCGAGAAATACTGGCAGAAAAACTCGAAAATTGAGAGCATTATTCTCGAAAATTAAAATATTAAAGCTAAAATAAATATTCAAAAATTTCGGATAAAGAAATTGAAAAGAAAACGCATGACTGGTTCCTCTAATAATAAATAAAAATAAAAAATACGCCGTTCTTTGGTTTTTTAATTCAAAAACGGCTGATAAAAACTCGTAGTAATTAATTAATTAATTAATAATTAAATGAAGAAAAATGATGTGTACATGTAATTTATAGTTTTATTGCATTTTTATTTATGTTCTTTGTAAAATAAATGAAAAATCGAGTCTAGTTAATTTTTTTGGCTTTATATAGTCAATAAAGAAAATATTCATACAAGTATGTAAAAAATTCTCTTCTTTACATTGAATTTTCACTTAAAAACAGCCTATTCCGGCAAAAACGTTTAATAAATTTGCCTAAACTCCGCCCTCTATTTCCCGCGTTTCAACTTTGACCACGTGATCGCCCCTGAACTTCGCGCCTACTCGAGACAAAGAACGCTTGCCGCTATTTTTTAGCCTCGAAAGTCGCCTTGCTGGATCGTGGGTTATTTAATGAATCTTTTTCGTTTAAAGTCGTGTTTTATTGATTTCGAAAGACGAGAACAATATTTAAAGGTAACATAATTTATATTAATATTTTAATATAGTTTAAAGGGTGACCTTGGGATATCTATTAAATTATAAAGATTATTTTGTGTGGGTATGGATGTAGTCACGTTTTAGGGGTAATAATTCGATTTAAGGTTCGTTAGCGTGTAAGTAAATTTAATAGGCCTATCTAGTAAGTAACTTTGCAAATAAAGGGGCTTTCGGGAATGTTCCATTCGGACCATTTTATGCAAATGATGTAATATCCGGGTTCCAAGACTTCGTACATGACTTCGTAGGAATGGTCTCCTATGTAAGATACTACAACTTCGGCTACGTCATGGTCTCCTGGGCCTTGGACACTTACGGTCAAACAACCTTTACCGGCACCCTGGGTACAGACCTAAAAAATATCGAAACATGAGACACTTGTTTTGAATAATTAGGCTTAACAATCAAGGCTGTTAAAGAATGCGAAACAATAGAAATATTTTTGGGCACTCTCATTCTTTGGCAACCTTATATTAGGCTTAGCATTGACTGTACCTGAAACTGGTTTCTGACCCCCACTTGACCGTAGTAAACCCCGGCTCCGTAGGCACGACACTTTCCGGATTGAGGTAACAGTAGCGTTTTATCACTGTCCTTTGTTGGCGATTCCCCGCCATAACAATTACCCATAATTCCTTCGATTCCCAACCCAACAAGTTCGTTTCGAGAAAGTAGTCTATCATTGTCTAAGAGTCCCGTGAAGGATATATATCGGTCCATCATGATAGACGCGTAATCCGGTATTTCGTCGTCGATGTAACCCCTGTCGTCGGACATGGTTTCATTAAGTCCGTTGGACTCTTCAGTTTGACTATCGAAGTCGTTGTAGCGTTCGAAACCTCCCTCAATGTCTAACGAAAATATTGGGTTGTGTCTATAGACGAAGGACTTTGATAATGGTAAGGTGTTAGACGAATCCATGGTTGTTAAGTCACGTACTTTATCCTCGGTCGTACCAGGATCACTTAATGTCCTTCCAAGACCACCGAACCTATTTGTTTGAGTATCGGGGTTTTCGTTTAGTTTTGTCCACGATATGAAAACACCGCTGTCTCTCGTATCTTCGGAACCGGGGCTTTCTAGTAGGGTCTCTCGCGAATCTTTCACGATCATTTCGTTAGTTCGATTCGTACCATCGCCACCGTCATCTGTAACGTTATAAAATATCCTATTTTTGGTATGCGTGGGCCATAAGTTAACATTACGTCAACGTAACAGATCTCTTTGGACGGCTTGCGAACGAAGAAGGGGGTCAATAACGATTAAGAGCCAAAAATGTCGACGCGTTTTATTTTTTAACGAACATGAGAAAAGAAGAGACGTTACAAAAGCTATTCGAAATAAGAACATGTAAAGAAAGCTGTTTTAAGTCGAGGTACCTGATTTTTTACGGTGTCCCCGGTCCCCGCGAGGTGGTATTGGTGGAGGCAAGGGTGGAGGAATATCTTGATCGGGTGTAGTTGTCGGTGTAGTCAAAGTTTGCCAGAAGTCCAGCTTCTGACGTATAGATGCCCCAATTTCTTCCTCTACCGGCGAGGTTTTAGTTGAAACTGCCGGTAAGCTTTCCTTGCTACCTCCTTGATCTGATTCCGTCGTTAAATTTCCGCGTTCCCAGAAGCTTCTCGCTTTTAGAAAAGTGGGGGACGTGTCTACAGTGTCGTCACCCAAACTGCATAACGACTGACTCTTAGAGGGTTCACGGAGTAACTTCCTTTTGACACAGGAACTGAGAGATTCGTCCACCGAATACGAAGTAGTAATGGTGGATTTGTTCGACAGACTCGCTCGAGGTGAGAAAGACGAGCTTTTAACTGGACTGTTTACGGGACTGCTGTTCTTTGAGTTTGTTTGTATAAATAGATTTTCGAAAAACTGTTTCCGATCCGTTACGGACTCTAAAACGATTCCGGGTTTTGTTTCCCTCGGAGGGATAGGTGGTGGTTTGTCCATTTCCGGAATGGAAGTAGGATTTGAGCTTTCATGAACCGGGGATTCGTACTCTTCCATGCTATGGTATTCCTCGGGTTCTTCTGATTTATAGTTACTCTCAATAGCTTCCTGTTCTTCCGGTTTATAGTTACTCTCAATAATTTCCTGTACTTCCGGCATATAGTTACTTTCAACAACTTCTTGTACTTCCGGCATATAGTTACTTTCAACAACTTCTTGTACTTCCGGCATATAGTTACTTTCAACAACTTCTTGTACTTCCGGCTCATAGTTACTTTCAACAACGTCCTGTACTTCCGGCTCATAGTTACTTTCAAAAACGTCCTGTACTTCCAGAGAAATAAGAGCTTCTTCGGTAACCGCGTTAGAAGTATCTTTAATCGCTTCATGGCTAGGCGTGTTTCCCTCAACCGGAACTCTTTGGTCCGAAATTTCCAAACTATGTTCTTTAGTTTTAGTGTCCATTGATACGACAAGCCACTCGTCACTTTCGCTACCACCGGTTGAAGAGCCTAGTTGCCTTTCGTGCTGATCAAAATGAGCTTCGTCATAGTTATCCCCGATTCCATTGTGAGGCGTTGCCTCGAAAGGATGTGCCAGTTCTGGACTGATACTATCAGTCTCGTCGTTACTAAAATTAACATCCAGGAGTGATTCCGGAACTGGAGTAACGTTAGAGATGTCCCGTTCTTCTTGGTTTTCTACTTGAAGTTCTTCCCCGACTTCGTCAGTTATCTCCAAACGCGGAATTGAGTTGAGATTTTTGATAGCATCATAGTTCTGATTGGTATCGGGAACTTCCGGAGCTACATTCCATTTAAAGGCATCCGCGTTTATAATACCACCGGTGTCGATACCGTCTAAAGATGATATTTCCGACTCCGTGTAGGACACTGCTCTTGGTCGGTCGGTAAATATGGGACCACAGTCTACTTCCTTCTTGGGTGAAGCTGACCGAACGTCTTTTAAGTCCTTGTCCTCGTGAACGGGACACAAGGCGTGTCTGTACACTACTTCCGGATCCTTACTGGCATCGTCAATACTATTTTGACGAAGCATTTTGCTATTATTTGGGTTTTTGTAGGGTTGGAAAACTTCTTCGGGATTGCTGTCCTCGACTTCCTTCAAGGCTTGAACCGCCATTCCTAAATGTTCCGCGTCAGCGTCCTCTACAACCACCTCCCTTCCGTCTATGGTTAGAATGTGTCTTAATACTCTCCTTTTAGTGACCATTCCCAGTTTTTTAGAGGAACTGGATAAAGAACTTCGCAAGGCGGGTGACGTCTGAAGGTTGAAATTCGGTTTTAGAGTCTCTGTAGTTGGCGAATTCGGGGGAGTGTCCATTTCGAAACTATCCCCCAATTTATGAGACATCATTAGCTTTTTGTTCATTTTTGATTTCGTTTCGACACTCATATCGCAGGAATCATCAACGGTGATGGTGTATGGGCTACCCATGATGTGTTGACCCTCGTTGATAATACTTAGACGATGTTTACCAGTTTCCTTAGGGATATATCCAACTGATATCTGGCCATGTTGAACTTCGTATTCAAAAGGAATTTTGACCGGACCTTCTCCTCCATCGTTTTCGTTCTCCGAAGACATGGAGATTGATCTGCGAATGTCACCACTTCTGAATAAGGTCGAAGCTTCCAGAACGGGCGTCCCTTGTTTTATTGGCGTTTTACGTTTGGGTGAACGACTGGTTATTCGCTCGCTGGCGATACTGTTGCTGGGACCCTTAATTTCAATAACGATGTTAAGGTTCGTCGATGTTTTTAGGAAGATATTGAACGTAGCCTGAAGAGTAATTTATACGTAAATGGTTTTGTTTTAATATCAAAGTGCGTACTATTTACCCTTCGTCCTTTAACGGCTAACATTAGTCCCATTCCTTTGGCCACGCATTCTCGATCCAAACCAAAACTTCTTTCCCCGTCTCCCGGTATTCGTATCATTGGCAAACCAGCATCGTTAATCGACGTTGAGTTTCCTGGTTTCAAATTTTCCGTCTTTTTAAGTTGCGCAACTAGACAAATTAATTTTCGTTCTCCCGATGGTAAACACTCGACCATTTCCTTGACGCTTATACTCTACCAAGATATTAATTAGCGTAATTAAAATTAAGTCTATGCCTAAAATGGTACTGCACACTCACTGGCTTCATTTTAAGATGTCTTTGTGCCATTTTCAGGGCCAGATGAACGTTACTCTGACAATGTTCCGAGTTCAAGAGATCGTATCTTGGACACGATCCTGGTGAGAGGTCCTCCATCAAGGCGCATAAAGCTATTCCGTCCTTCCAAGATGTTGTGAAATTTATCGGTTTCGGTACCCCACGAATTTTGGAAGTGGCCCATTGTAAAAGTTTATCTCGTTCGGTGTCGTCTATCGAGAATCCTGCGTGCGAAACGATAATGCAGTGTTAGTGCCGGAACATGTACGGAATAAACTATTACAATTTTACAAACTTACTAAATCGGATGGCGCAATACCACAGGACACATCTCTTCCAGAAATCATCGGATTGCCATAATAGATACGGATTAAGTGAATAGATGGACTGTAGTAGCCATGCCCAAAACGTCACCAGTCTTCTACTAGCCATCTCCCGGTAGTACAGGACGGTGGTCAACAACGTTGCTGTAATAGAGAAGTACGGTACATTATTTATCAACGGCTTCAGGTCTGTCTAGAATTTTAAGTATTTTGACTGGGGAAATGATTGGGAATTACCCAAAATCACAAGAATCATACTATTATTATGACAAAGCTATAGTAGCGCGCAACTACCGCGTCTAGGTTTGTTTACTCGTTTTGCATTCGCTGCGAAACTTTATTTTATGTATCGCGGTCGTACGATGTTTACCCCTACGTCTCCACGGTCTTTTTTGAATGAGTCCTTCTACAGTAACTCGCGGTTTAGCATTAAACGTTCGTCGAAAAACACTGCGAATACCTAACTATCCCTACATAAGTAAAGGTAACAATTTCGCTTCCCTTTAGACTTGAGCATAAGCGATTATTATCGCTAACAGGAAAATCTAGCGGCGACAACAACGAGGAAAGAACTCCCAGTCCTCGTAACACGTTAGGGTATACCAGTACTTAACTATATTGCGTATTTAATAGACTCACCCTGATGACTACGACTCAGTCGTTTCACCGGCGTTTTCTTACGTAGGTTCACGTTCATTTTCACCCGTTAATCCCGTACTATACCTTTGCCAAAGAAAAACCGGTCCCTTATCCTAACTCTACGGTCTTCATTTCTTAACAATAATGTAAATAACTAATTTCACTATTGGAAAGCGTGAATTTTTCACGTTTTATCCTTTCTACGATGAGGCTAAGATGTTAGCTAACTTTAAGTTATTTTTCCTTTACGAAGTTCTCAAGGTTATATAGAAAATTTTATTCATTTTTCTCTTTTTTTTCCCTCTTGACTGATGGCCTTTCTTCTAAAAAGAGCGGTTTATGAGTGGCAAGGGACGACTGGGCCAGCAACAAACACACAGGCGCGCGGGGGATCACGGACGCAAATCCAATTTAAAGCAATCAAGTCCAGTTGGCTTTGGGTTTTGGGGACGTTGGGAGAAGTTAGCGCGTTCAACCGTTATATCTTTTTTTGTAAATTTTTGTTGGGCTTCGTCGGTGAACTAATTCTACTCTTTTAACATTTACGAGTATATATAGCGGCGTTGTATGCCCGATACTAACAAACGGCGGCTAAGTCTCTTCTGAGGCCGCAGCTGTAGAAAAATACAGCTACGCGCAAAAACACGAAATCAAATATTTGTGTATGTTATATCACTATATGGCTATGCTATATATTGAATCACTATATACCGCCATAAATTATATTTATTTTCCCTCGCTAGATTTTTTTTTTCTTCTTTATTTTTTCATAAAGGGGTTGAAGTCGAGGACTTAGCAATTAATTTATTAAATATAACGATATTAAATGTAGTAAAGGGAATCTTGTTCCTTTATGGACGACCCTGCCTTCAGATGAAATGGCAAATTTATAGAACCATGACCCATTGACCTTTTAAATTGTTAACTATTTTGAGGCGTGAATTTTGAGATTTCTGTACAGAAAATCTACTATGAAAAATTAGGTTTCGTCTAACTTATAAAACATACTCATACTTCTTTCTAACCAAACTGCGCACGCGCCATTTGCATCCCACGTGACCTTTTTAAGTCCATTCAACCGCGGGGCTAATTACACTCCGTTAGGATTTACTTGTAAATTACTTATTTAGCAGTCACCGTGGTCTAGTGAAGGGCCTTTAAACATTACTTTTAATTCATTTAGTAGTAAAGTTACTGATTACTCTATTCCAAAATAAGAAAGAGGTTAATTATCGTTTGACTTACCTGGGTAATATAAATAAAAAGTATATTTAGAAAGGGAGCTGGTTGCATTTTTAAAAGTATATTGGAATTGTAAATGTCAATATTTTCTATATGCACCTGCTGGCACGCGCTGTTGGAAAAAACTGCGTGATAACTATGACTAAATCCCACAGTTTATCATTACCGTTACGGTTTAAAAGGGGAGTGGGAATGGATTAAGTTAAAGCCCCCTTTGATACAAGTATGAAGGAATTGGCATTATTTGTAAGGCGTTTATAACCGAAACCATACGAAGAGAAATTTATATTTAAGCGGCGTGTCTCTGGTGATTAACTCATATAAGGAAGAATCTTGCGTTAACGCGATTGTGACATAGACATATATATTTATATATATTTGCGCAAACAATGATTTGCATTGTTCTTCTTCCTCAAAACACCCCGGGGAATTTAAATTTTGAAAAAGAGAAAGGGTTTGTATGTCTATCTACTTAAAGTTAGCACCAAGTTAGGAATATGCGAGGTGTAAGGTGTTTTAGCGCAAGAAATAAAACCGAATTTTCAATTTAAATTTTAATTTCAATTTCTGGACACTATCCTAAGATGTTGTATAGTCTTTAAGCGCCTTGGTTTATGCCCTAGTTTATATTGAGAAATATAATCAAGACCCATAGAAAATCCGAGAACGTTTCCATGAACCTTCAGATTAACTCAGGACTGTCATCTTTAATTCGATTTCAACTATATCAATTTACGAAATCGTAAATATTTAAAATATAATTTGCTGTAATCAAAGGCGAATGCAGAAATAACTAAAGTGAGAGAGAGTGGGGCGTTGGAGCGAATGAATGGCCTGCAGTGTTCTCTCCCTAAACCGCCAGTCTTACTTTCTGCTATCCCCTATTTGCACTTGTTAGTATACAGAAGCGACGCGCGGCTTTAGTTTCTCTGACTTTGAAACTGTCCTAAATTCTTAAATAATACCGCTAGGGCGTGATAACTAGAGTGAGAGATAATAATTTTTCTGAAGTGTTACGTTATGGTTAAGTTTGTCCACTTGAAATTATTTTTCTTTCTTTTAGCGTAATATTTTCTCTTTCGCAATCACTCGAATATTCCTTAAAAGCAATATACTTATAATATAGAAGAAATAGTATAGTTTTTAGGGTCGACGAGGCTTTAATGTTCGTATAGTTTCCGTCATTTCGCAACAATATACAGGGTGTTTTTGATAAGTCTGGATGGCATAAATTAAGGGGGATTTTTTTGTGCGATTTCGAGTCGAAAATACAACTTCTATCTCTATTTTTCCGTCCGGGTCACTGTTTTAGAGTTAAGATTGTTATCAGAAACACCCTGTACATACTCTAACAGTTCGACGCTCTTTCTTCGGGTATGGAAATGAAAAGAAATTGCTTTTGTTTTTGCCTTACCTAATCACTCGATTATTTCTAAGAAGTTCATATAAAGTTAGCTTATTACAAACCTATTGTAAGCAGACCAGCTGTTATGCCGAGATAGTCCAGAAACTCCAGATTTTCTGCAAGAACAAATGTTCAAAGTCATTGAAATTATTATATACAAATTGATATATATGACATTATCGCCTATGGCTTCTGTTCGATAAGCTTCAAATTCGGAGTATGGTCCAATTGAGAGAGTTTCTCTCCCCTGCATGATCTATTCACACTGGGAAGGATACTGTCTGTATAACCATGAATTTAGTTAACTATCCCAAATAATTATGAATTAATTCCACCAACCGTTAACTCTATTCAGTAGGGAGTGTCAATATTCATGGGAAATTTTAATTAACTCAATTACTTGAAGGGGAAATATTCGCGTGATAACGTTAATAGCTATTACGAATCCGATTTGATTTCAGACTAAAATTTGATTTTAGATACTTTACTAACTAAAGGTAATTAAAAAATTTATATTATACCTTAATTAACAACAAATTAATTAATTTGTTTTAGTTCTATTTAAAACGCTAATATCAATGAGTAAACGAAATTAAAACTTGTCACTTACTTGTATATTGCGCCATTTTTATTATTTTCCGCTATAAAACTTATATAGCCATCGTGATTTAATTAAACTATAGATCTATTTAATTCCGAGAAATTAATATATTTTAATATTCAAATCGGCTCTAATGAGCAGTTAGTACTTGGATAATTAAACTTCGTACCGTGATGTCGATGATTTTTGGGGATAAATCTGCTTGAAGTTTTATCTGTAATGGCCCTCTGTGATACGGCCCCATACCCGAGTATACTGATAAGGTCTTCATAATGTATCGATACTTTTACGACACTCTAAAATATTTTTTCTCTCTCTCAATCATACAACATCCACTTCAGCAATTTTTCCTTTTTTTGCCTTTTGGAAAAATACGAGATAACCATATGCCAAAGTCATACCTGGTTTACTAAATAATTATCTGAAACATTTTTTCTTTTTTTTTCTTTCTGATAAAGCATTTATTGAAAGATTCGATTTGAAGTAAATATGCCAATCTCTTCAATTAATTATTGAAGGACTTTCTCAGAACTAATCAACTTTGATAGGAAAAAACATCTTTTCGGTGGAAATATTTAATTGGAAGAGTGGTTTCAAAAATAACATCCTTGAACCATTTTCTTTCTTTTCATTAAGTTTTGTTTTCTGACTAGTTCAGTAAAAATTAAATTTTTCTACAAATATTTATATCTCGAGTTGAAATAAATGAAGAGTAGAAACCCTTGACATTGATTGTACTTATAACAAAACCCAGTTTCTAGTATTGCTAATTTTTTTTTGTTGTTGTTGAAGGGAAAAACCATATTGTACCATTGTTCTTTATTAACAATGATATTTTTTTCTGTATTTATTTCAAAACCTGCTTGTAATCTTTTTACACGAAATTATGCCTTTGTTTTTCGTACCATATTACTTTCATTTCATACTAAAATTTGTTCTAACAGACAACAGACCCAACAAACAAAAAACAAACACCTATAGAGATTAAACGCCATACCAAGGCTAAGACAGATCATAATTATAATCTTTAGTTAATCCTAAAATCCACCAATACATTTTATTTTTTAGGGGGGGGGGGTTTGATAAGGGTAGTATTCTCTGTGAGCATTGCATTGCGTAATCATTTATTTATAGTTTTACCGCCATGAAGGGGGGTTTCAACTTTCTACATTATTGGTTCTTACCAATATCAATTGATTAGTACACCTAATCTGATTGAAGCTTGCCGCGATCTTAAATTTATCAAATATTTTGATACTTTTACCTTCAAAACCTTACTACGCACTCTGCTTTAATAACGGGTCGCGAAACGAAACGCGTCATCATAATTGCTTTAGTTGATTTAAGTTGAAGAAACGTAATATAATTCGTCATGTTAGGGTTAAGTTTTCGCGTTGCGGTAACATTGGCGCTCAGTTTATGTTACTTAACGTCTGCCCAAGAAGATTTCGCCGGATTTACTACGACAGTTTTTGATGATGGCGAATTGAATGACCCCGCTAGTGAACTCCAGGATGTGCTCGTTCTGGTCGATTTGTCCCAAGAAACGCACGAAGATATTGCACTTACTCCCTTACTTGAATCGGGTTTATCGAGAAATACCTGGTATCTTACCATGGACGATGGATTAAATTCAACGTAAGTTGCAGTTAGTTTAATTATTCTTAGTTACAATTTACTTCGAACTGTTTGACTGATCAAACGACGTCTTTAATAATCGTACCATCTTCTGGTAAATGTCCGAAAGTCATAGAACTCATTTATAAGCTTGATTTTGAGGTCAACGATGTTCGAAACGCAAAATCTTAACTTGACGCGAAAATCGTCTGACCAAAGTTGTTTTTCAGATTTAAAACCGAAAACCTATGTCTTCCGTCTCATTACGGTACCCATTTGGACGCTCCATGTCATTATTGCGGTTCATTGTGCCTGACTGATTTGCCATTGGAAAGTATCGTCTCGGTACCAGCTGCGGTTATTGATATTCGTTCGAAAGTATTCCTCAATGATACCATTAACGTTGATGCCGAATTAACCGTCGAAGACATTCTAAACTGGGAAGAGATCCATGGCCCAATACCCGAGAAAAGCGTGGTTTTGATGTTGAGCGGATGGGATAAGTACTGGGATAACCATTCAATGTTAGTAATAGTTGGAATTGTTTGTGTACTAACTAAAACACGAGTTAACTATGGGCTTCATAGAGTCTCAAGAATAAATGAAATTTCATCGTTTGTCGTAGGTATTTGGGAGGAACCACTAAGGAAACCCTTCACTATCCAGGTATTTCGGCTGATGCTGCCGATTGGGTTATGCAGAACCGCCCAACTGTTTATGGAATGGGTGTAGACACTATTTCAGCGGATTACGGACCGTCCAGATTTTTCGAAGCTCATAGAATGATAACCAGGGCCAACAAATATATTTTGGAGAATCTGGCTAATTTAGAACAAATTCCTCCGACTGGAGCTCTCGTCCATATTGGCGTGGTTAAGATTGGCAAAGAAGCAAGTGGGGCACCCGCCCGTGTCACTGCTACTTACACAACTAGACGCCCAGTACCTTCGAAATAAACGGGCTAAAGGTCATATCATTGTGATTACTTCCTGAAGTCGGATTTAATTAATATTATGGTGTAGTTAATTCTAATGAACCATTACCATAAAACTTGCATTTCTCCCCTATATCCTCCCGAATTTTTAAATGACAGTAAGCGTAAGGCTCGTTAATTATACATCGAAATAAATGAATTATGAACTTAAGACTCTTATCTTCTTCTTAAGTATCTTTTACAATGGATCAAAAACTACCTTTGTGCAAATTATCATCTCCTTTTTTTTCTCGGGCAAACCGTATCGTTTTGAATTAACCCTTTCTCTACATAGAAAAAAATAAATCTTTCTTTTATATAACCTGGTATTAACTTGTTTTACCAGGTTTCCGGCGCGAAGGTCTCGCCATGGTCTCGTGAAGGCAGACTATAAAGTATAACGGTAAATAAATCCTAATAAAAAAATATTAAAAACTACGTTGTACAATTTTGGGGAGGGGGAATTTTATAACCGGAGTTTTCTCGTACTGTTTACATAAGTTAATACAACGTGTTTCATAAAGAGGCATGGCAGGACCGATTTACAGTGCACGGTTCCTATGGGAAATCATTCTTGAACTTAGTTAAAGGTGTTTTTACTTATGTATGAATGTTGGTTGGTATCTTGCCATATACCTAACGGAGAATATTTCTTATTCTTTATGTTTTACCCCTTTTTCTTGGCGTATAGGGGGAGGGTGAATTCTAGATTCTGAATTCTAAACCATCCATCGTCTGGGGGTTTGTAGTAAACTTTCTACCTTTTTTCTTCGCTTCTTGGCTCTTACGAATATCAATTATTCTACCTAACCTGATTCTTATTTTTTTTCTTATATACTTTCCCTCGCATTGGTTGCCTATATAACTCTAGCCTTCTACGAAATCTCTAAGAAATCTTAAAATTTGGCCGATGGGCGTATATATATGCCTATATACTTAGTACTAATTATTAAGTAAACCTTGGTTTCCGATAATGTGAAGTTGGTAGGGGTTTTTTTGGGCGGGGAAAGTGACTTTTATGCCCCCCAAAAGAACTTCACTTTCATTAACGGGTATATACATCCGCGGAACGAGACGTATCATCAGTTTTCTCCACTAGCAACGTTTAGTGTACTTCCATATTTTTATTGGAGAAACTTCAACATGTTAGGGTTAAAGTTGGTGTTCGGTTTATGTTTGTGTTACTTGGTCGTGGCCCAAGATGAAAATACCGGATCGCGTAGACCCGCTGCTGCTAGTGGTAGTAGTGGTAGTGGTGAACAACAGAATTTGGTGACCATTGTGGATTTATCCCATGAAACTCACGAAGATATTGCCCTTCATCCTTTACTTAAAATGGGGTTAAAGAGAAACGTTTATTATAACGATATTAATGATGGAGAAAATTCGACGTAAGTTGTGATGTGTTGTGTTTTGTTTTATTTTATTTTATTTCGAACTTTTGGACTACCTTCGCATTTATGAATTTAAGGCTGAGTGTTAAGAATAAATGTAGTTTAGGCACCAAAGATTTTATTTATGTTCATGAACCCTAGGTTTAATTGTCCGAAAAATGTAACTGAAGGCTTTTTTCTTTAATTTGAGAGAGTTATGGGACAAGTGTCCCTATTTCTTGCTCTGTTTTTTTCAACCGCCTCTCTTATTTTGAAACCTCCATCGTGCTGGCAATGTGAAAACGCCATGAATGTAGTTAACCAGTTTTGTTTCTAAAAACGTTTTTAACAATTGCACGAACACACCCTATCTGTTAAATGTCAGAAAGTCAAGGAACTCGTTTGTAAGGTTAAATATAACGCGTAATTTTGAAGGCGAGAAAGTTCGAAAGGGGTTTTTGGCAAAAACAAGTTTGATTTATACGAAAATGATCTAATTACAATATCTTACAGGTTTAAATCGGAGGATTTATGTCTGCCAGCTCATTACGGTACCCATTTAGACGCTCCTTGTCATTACCGCGGTACATGGTGCGTCACTGATATACCATTGGAAAGATTAGTCTTGGTACCAGCGGCTGTTATTGATATTCGTTCCAAAATATTCCGTAATGATACAACCGAAGCCGATTCTCAATTAACAATTGAAGATATTGAAAATTGGGAAGAAACTCACGGTCAAATTCCAGGACAAAGCGTTGTTTTGGCCTTGACTGGTTGGGATAGATTCTGGGATAACCCTTCAAGGTTCGTACACTGACGTTGTTGTTTTACCAAGTCATGACTAAGCTTGACGTCAAAGTAACGTCATAGATCCCCTTCTTAAAGCTATAGAAATTTAATTTGAAGGGTATCGTTTCCTTCTAAGGTTGCAATTCATTAGTTGACCTCAATTATTAACTGGGTTTAATTGGAATAGCAGCTACAGTTTAATTTAAATTACTCCCATTTTTGCGTAGAAAGCCTTGGGTTATTGTACAATTGAACGGCGTAGGAATGTTGTTTTAAATACAGCCTTAATAGTATATTTAATTATACCTTCGTGAGATTATAAAAATGGGCGTGAAACACGTGTTATGACGCTTGTAGGTTATTGGGAAACTTCTCTAAACCTGTTTAATAATCCCGGGCCATTTACAACCGTAACCAAAACACCGTTTAATAATCTTTAATCTCTCATCAGCGCCTCGAAAATGATTTATAGCTTAATTACGTCGTCGTTTATTACAGATTTTTGGGAGGAAGTACCTTGGAAAGTCTTCATTTCCCCGGTATTTCACCCAAGGCCGCCGATTGGATTGTTAAAAACCGTCCAACTGTTTATGGAATGGGCGTAGACACTATCTCCGTAGATTACGGACGTTCCAGAAAATTCCCAGTACATAGGATCTTAACCCGGGACAACAAGTTTATTTTGGAAAATCTAGCCAATTTAGATCGCCTTCCTCCAACCGGAGCTCTCGTCAATATTGGCGTAATTAAGATTGGACGAGAAGCTAGTGGTGCACCAGCCCGTGTTACGGCAACTTACTCAACTAGAAGGCCTGCCGCAACCCCCTCTCAATAGATGTACCAATTACGATTAAAATTAATTAAATTAATGAGGAAGTTACACCTCTACATATCTACGGTTCTACCACCTTGTATATTTTATAAATGACCCTTAAATTTATAAATGATCATAAGGTTCGTTAATGACATGGAAATAAAATAGACGTTCTTTCGAAATGCCTTTTCAATCTCTTGAAATTTGAACCTTGAACATCGATGACTTGTTATAAATAATTAGACTTCGGAGTTATGTTAAATTCGCCAACTACGCTGAATTGTTTTAATCCATAAATACATATAAGTCGCTGGGAAATTTAGCATAGTTTACCATTTCTTTGTGGCATACTGCGTACTGTTTGTATACCAAGATGATTTCAATTAGTGTTAAAGACAAAACGTTTTCTTCATCTTTCAATTTTAAAGTATGTCTGTTTAGCGCATTATTGGGACAATTACATCCATTTCCTGAAATACCGAAGGATAATCCGGTAATTGTCGATTTAACCCACGAGCTGTTGCCAGGATCGCCTCGATCTCCCATTATTAAAGAATTGACCAAGAAGAACTTAATTTATCAATTGCAAGGAAGAGGAAACTTGTAATTTATTTTATAACTTCAATTAAATAATTCCATTTTAAGACTAAGTCCAGATTATGATATCAATAATTGATTCATTTTATGGTACTTTGTCTCGTTCGAAAGATCAAAAACCATTCTTACGATGTCATGTCACTTTTTGAAGGCTAAAGTTCGAAGACTTGGAATTGGCTACTCACTATGGTACCCATCTTGACGCACCCAGTCACGTCAGAGGTTCATGGAGCCTGGAGGATATTCCGTTGGAACGATTGGTTCTCGTACCAGCTGCGGTTATAAATGTTACTAACAAAGTGTTTCCTGAGAATTGTACTGTTAAACCGGATTACCTTATAACCGTGGAGGATATCGAAGAATGGGAAGAGAAACATTATAGAATGCTTCCGAAAAATGGAGTGGTTCTTTTCTATACGGATTTTTCAAGGTATTGGAACGATGTTCATTTGTACCAGGGAGGAACGACTTTGAACACTTTAAGCTTCCCCGGTTTAGCCCCAGAAACGGCACGATGGTTGGTCAACAACAGACCCAATTTATACGGAGTTGGAATAGATACCTTAAGTATAGATGGTGGAATATCTGTAGACTTGTTATCCCACAATTATTTGACTACCGCTAATTGGTTCATTCTGGAGAATTTAACCAACCTGGACAAGTTACCACCCTATGGTGCTAAAATTAATATTGGCGTATTGAAATTGGGGAATCGAGCTAGCGGTGCTCAAGCCAGAGTTGTAGCCATTTTCTCCAAATCTAATTAAGTTACTTACGTAAGGAAATTTGTAATTTCAATAAATAAGCGACTTTGTACTTCATTCTTCGTACTGTGTTGTAACCAGGCCTATTAAGTTAATTTAAGTCCTCTTCAATTCTTAGAAAATAAAACTTCTTCCCCTACCCCAATCCACCCCCATGTTTGATGACTTATTTTACCATTAAATTTCTGTACACGCTGGACCTACAAATTAAAGTTACTCAAGATAGCCTTCAGCCAACTTTTTTATTTCAAAACTGGATTTTTCGTCTTCTCTCTCTCCCCCTTATCCTAATTTCAAGTGGGTTTTTTTTAAAAGAAGATAGACCGACTATTCGTTACGGTTGTTTGCAGTTCAGCTAAACCTTTACTTGGCGGTAGGTTTAGTTTGGGTATAGCTCTATAAAATTCTGCGTGTTAAACATGAAGTTGTTGGTTGTATTCGTGTTGATTTGTTTCTCCGTCGCTTATGGTAACCACGTGACCAAAACTGGACGGAAAGTAAATTTAGTCGACTTGACCCAAGAAATTCACGAAGATATTCCGAGACATCCCATCTATAACCCTCTAATTAGGGATGTTAAACGTATCGAATTTCAAGGAATTGTCAAGTAAGCTTTGACACTTTTCATTTTCCTAACTTCAACAATCGTTCACACTCAATTTACGAATTCGTTGCGTAGAGTTAAAACTGAAGAAATTAAGTTTCCAACTCATTACGGCACCCATATGGACGCGCCTTGTCACGTTAATGGCTCCTGGTGTCTGTCAGATGTGCCTTTGGAAAGACTAGTCGACGTACCAACTGCCGTAATTGACGTTCGTAAACGAGTGTTCCCCAGTGATGACAAAATTGAAAGAGATTACTTAATCACCGTCGAGGACATCACGGAATGGGAGAAGGTCAATGGAAAAATACCCGAAGAAGGTCTACTCCTTTTTCTAACTGGATGGCCAAAATACTGGAATGACACTCAACAGTACTTGGGTGGAAATACATCTGAAACGACTCATAACCCAGGACTGTCCGCTGAAGGAACCAAATGGTTGTTGGAGAATCGTCCCACCATTTACGGGGTTGGCATTGACGCGGTCAGTATCGATATCGGACAGTCCAAGGACTTGGTAGTTCATTCGGCTTTAACCGGGGCCAATATTTACATTTTGGAAAACCTTTTTAATCTCGAGAAACTACCGCCTAACTCCGCTGACGTTACTGTCGGAGTTTTAAAACTAGGACGGGAAGCTAGTGGTTCACCCGCCAGAGTCATTGCTCGTTTCCGAGCCTGAATTTCCGTTTCTCCATAAAATTTCAGTCTCTCTTATCTGTTTATAAGAAGTAGTCGAGTCGTGGGCGATTTCCTCTTTCGGTGACTCTCATAGGTTTCAAGTTTAATAAATGTTATTCCTTGTTAAAACTATATAGTCATCTCGATTTCTTTTTCATTTTCTTCCTGTTTAGTCTCGTTAGAGATCCATCGAATAAGCGCCCTTGGGCAAATGAATCTCGTAATGAACTGAAACCCCCCTTGTCTGACAACCCCTCCATGAAATTAATACCTCTGTATTAACCAGCTTGGGCAAGTTTTTCTCAGATAGCTTTTAACATGTTTATAAGAGGCTTTTCAACGCTGTGTACATGCGCGATAAGTTAAGTGTGATTTTATCGCTCTGACGTTTAATAGTCGAGGATTCATCTTATTCTCAGTAGATATAGTTGGTAAATAAGACGCGCGACTTAGTCATTTTTATTTAAACAAGGATAAAAATGTATAAGTTAGGCTTAGCGGCGTCTATTTTATTTCTCTGGTGTTTTGTCACGTTTACGGGCAGCGAGGTCGCGCAGGTTTATTACGATTTATCTCACGTTGTTAAGGAAAATATTACGAAATGGCCCACCAGTAAGGCCTTGACAAGAAATGTGAAAAACGGGACCAAATCTAACGGAATATGGTAAGCTCGTTCGTTGTTTCAAGGGTTCCTTTAAACCAAGGTTATAAATCCGCAAATAAGGTACCAGTCAGAATCCGTGGATATGGGAACGCATTTGGGAACTCACTTGGACGCTCCGTGTCACTTTGCTCAAGGTGCTTGGTGCGTTGAGGACATACCGTTTGAAAGATTGGCCTCGGTTCCCATGGCTATTGTGGACATCCGTCATAAAGTCTTTTCTGGCAACAAAGTAGTTAATAGAGACGCTGAAGTACTTCCGGAAGATTTCCGGAAATGGGAGGACAGAAATGGTAATTTTCCGGATGGAGTGTTCGTCATGGTTCGTACGGGATTCGGGCGTTTCTTTAACGATACTAAGATGTACCGTGGTACCGATCTGGATGACTCTACTCTTCATTCTTTCCCCGGAGTGTCACCGACGGCCGCGGATTGGTTGGTCAAGTTTAGGAAAGTTTACGGTGTGGGCATTGATGGATTGTCCATAGATTACGGTAAAGGAGACGGACAGACCCACGAAATTCTGGGAAAAAATAACATCTACATCTTAGAAAATGTATCACCCGTTGTTGAACAATTACCGGAGTGGGGTTCCATTTTGAACGTTGGTGTTATGAAACTTGGAGGAAGGACAAGTGGCGCTCCAGCCAGATTAATAGCTACAGTACCAACGACCGTTAAACAAACTGTCCCTGAACCTAATTCTGCTTCGTCAGTTGTGTTGTTTTCGGCGTTATTTTACTACTCTGTTTGTTTGGGAGCTAGCTATCTTAGTCTGGTTTAGCTCAACTAATTAAGATCAAATAGGAAATTAATTGAAACTTTACAACAACGAGATTAAACTTTTATTATCCCAAGTTTTCATCATAAACATTTTACAAATAAATATCATCTCATTCAACGGTCGTGTATCATTTTCGAGGTCTGAAAGAAATATATTTTTTCAATAAATTGTTTTAGTTGAAAAAATTATCAATTAGTTTACCCGGGTTCGATAATAGGTTCGGTCAAAATACACCTTTTACATTGCTTTCCAGCGCAAGGTGTAGGGCAGCATTTTTCATTGTATAATACTGGACAGTCGCTATCGGATTGGCATTGGTCGGTAGCTTGGACACAGTCGCCTATTAATGGGCTAAACTTGGGACACTCACATCCTTGACAACAACATAAACATTGAAATTTAGTAATTATTTTTAAGGGTTGAATTATGCCTCTTACCACTTGGTGCCGTTATTGTTATTATAATAATATTCGATAACGAAACAAACGTGAAAATCCATGAGCAGATCATTTCGGTTTGACAAACTTTCAACTCTATCGCGAAGAGCGGCAGAACTGACAAGTTTGAGCAAAATTAACAGCTGTTACGTACGTACGGTTTGAAAAGTAATGAATCTGTCTAGGAATTGTACTGGTTGGGATTTCCCAGTAGACATTGCAAAAAACCAACCTGGCTTGTTGAGAAAAAAGAAATGGTAAAACCCAGAAAGCAAATTGCAATATCGTATGTCAACTTTTTATTATTTATAAATCAACTTCTTTTGACACGAATTGGGAACATTTTATCCCCGTTTCTTGACAATACAATCGAAACATTTCTTTCCTTCACAATCAGTAGGACAACATTTTTGATAATACAATATTCTACAATCCCATTCATTGTCGCAATCGTCTTCTGGAGTAGGCTTGGGACAATCGACTGCCGGGTTTAACTTTGGGCATACGTTACAATCTATAACACGTCATTTAAAATTTAAATTCGGCTTCAAATAGATTAGTTTTTAAACATACCCATTGGAACAGACTCCGTAACTATTACTAGGTGAATTAACAATATTACGGCAAACCCGATAAACAACTTGGAGTTCTTCATTGCAATGCAATTATTGATTGAATGCCAGATTGTTAAATATGGTCTGAAAAATTCAGTGATTGAACCTAAGGACTCTGAGACCAATTTATTCTCGTAATTAGATTTTAAATTACTCTATTATAAAAATTAAATTGGTTCTTAAGTGCATTAAAATACAGAACTCGCAACCTCATCAGTGTTGCTAATCTCAAAAATTTATGAAAATAACTATTTTTCAGTTGAAGAATAATTATTACTAAAATCGTAATTAAAATTTTATTAGTCTATGGATTATACAGGGATACTCAGGTAGTTTTGGGACATCTCATATCATAGCATTTAGTTTTACAGCAATACATGCAACATTTAAATCCTGTACCGCAAGCCTTTAAGTCAGTAACGTTACATAGAGTTTCTATTGGGCCAGTGCAAAAACAAGGATCTGGGGGACACGAGCCACAAGTTGGGTATGGAGCTGTAAAAGAAATAAGGGCATAATTCGCAATTAATATTAGCGTGAATTAATAATAGATAATTAGCTTACCCGGAACGGTTTCCACTATATTTAAGCTAAGAATCATTAGTACTCCTAGTATGGCAATAATTATTACGGCTTTCATTGTCCTTGAACTTTACGTCCGAGTTTATAATAATAATTGCAACGCAATTAACAGATAGGCAACTGGATAGGCTTACGAATCTGACGCGAGTGTCGAAGAGACTACGGGAAATATGGCTTTATACCTAAAACACTCGCTAAACAAGAGGATGGCATCATTCCAGCTAAAACTGTTACGTAATAGATAGAAATAATATTGAAGGAACTGGTAAATTTCACACAATATTTTATTTCGTCATCCAAAAGTACCCAAGTTAATGTCTTAAGGAACCAAATTACTTCAACGGGTTTCAATAAGTTTTAGATTAGCCGTAACATTGCGCGTTGAAACATTTTATTTCGCAGCAATACATGCAACATTTAAATCCCTTTTTGCAAGCGTTGACATCGGTCATGTTGCATTGAGGGTTTAGTACGGGACCAGCGCAACTGCAAGGATCTGGTGGGCATTCACCGCAAACCACGGGTGGAACTGTTGAAATATTAAAATAAAAATCTTAACTAGGAGTATCAATTTTTACGGGGAACGGGATACGTAGCTTTGAATGTATTCAAAACATAATTAAATATGACAACTTAATCAAATTAATTACTTACCCGGGACGTTATCCACGAGATTTGAGCTCAGAATCAGAAGACCCGAACTCATTACGACAAGGGCAATTAAACCTTTCATTCCTTTTTTTGCGTGACTATTTAAAAGTTAGGAAAACTTATGCAATAATGCCAACGCGGCACTAGAACTAAACGTATATTGAATGGCTTACGAAGCTGGCGCGAATGTTTGGAGGTAAACGAGAGCTCGGTTTAATATAGGTGTAATAACAAGTGGGTAATGCCATAATTGTTAAACTTATTGCACCATGGCATAGCAATTTTATCAATTCACCAGAATCATTTCGTCTTAATTTGTGCCAACAGGATAAATGTGAAAAAAAAAACATAATAAAATTTGCATAATATTCGCCAATATTCATTTTAGAGTGGGATAACTTTGGTTTCATAAGAAATTCTGGGAAGTAGGCCCATATATTTACTTCTCAACTTTACTAAATACTTGGGGTTATTATAGACCGTACCCGATGTAAATAAGAAAATTAGTAAAAAAGAGAGACAGCTTCATTCAAATTAAAATAATTTAAATTGAGTTTTATTTTATACACGTCTCTACTTTGTTAAATTTTTTAAGTCTTCAATGCCAATGCATTGTTGCGCGCATTTAGGTGTACAACATTTTTTCCTAATTGGGCAATCGGAGTCCGTTGTACAAATCGGTTTGTAATCGCTCGGAAATGGAAGACAAGTTGTTGTAGTAACGGGACAATCAAATTTAGGCCCTGAAATCAAACCAGATACATCCATTTTAGTATATACTGAAAATACAATTCTCTATAAATGCTTACTTCCATATGATGCGATGTATCCCGCTTCGAGAGGTATTATACATGATATAAGGAACAAGAATGTATACTTATTAATTACACCCGTTTCCTTCATTTCTGAGGAAATTTTAACAAGTTTTTAGGTTCGTACTTATTTCAGGGTGTTATAGACTATGATTGTGTATGACGGCAACCTGTCTCTAAATGATTCGTTATTATACCTCCCAACTATGGGGAAAGTCCCGTAAGTTTTGGAATGAATACTGTATAAAAACCCAGTACGTGTATTAGCATCTGTCATTTACGCCTCTAACGCGAATTTCATTCGCTTTTAAAACTGCGCTGAGTTCATGAATTGCGGTTTAATCCGTTAACATATTAATTCTAGCTTTGGGGTCACGTCGCCGCGTCATGGGGACAAGGACATTAAAATATTCAGGAATTGTATTTAGTTAAATTGAAATCAAGTCACTGAAATTTTTATTTGTTTCTAGGTACAATTCTTTTATTGAAATAAGCAATATATTTTACATCTGTATTTATCTATTTATATATACCGTCATTCAGGTACAGTTTAATTTTGCGCGTGGAACGCATATGGTTTCGCAAGATGGGGTACAACATTTATTTCCGTCTGGACAATCTTTGTCGCTCGTGCACATTGGGTCTAGATCCTGGACAAAGCATTAACGAGTAACGATACACTCGCAATTGGCCATATGTCTAATCAGCGCCACTAGCGGATGGTCTGAAAACTAGTCCCATAGAGTCTAGGTATATTTAAGCGGGTTTGCAGAATTTCCGTCAGATGGCGATTCTGTAAACCCTCTTAAATATACCTAGTCTCTATGGGAGTAGTTCTCAGACCATCCGCTAGTGGCGCTGATTAGACATATGGCCAATTATGCACTAAAATTGAAATTGAAAGTTTTGGACCACGTAACTATGGCTTTGCGCGTGCTATAATTATCCTACCATTTGAAGATTCATTGTACCTATCTTCAAAAATTAGTAGAACGAATAGGATTAGAAAATACAGAGAGGTGTTCTGGATTACGCTTTTCATAGTTATTTGCCACGATTTTTTTGTCACATCAGAATCCTTCCGAAACAAGATATGCCCCAAGGCATATTAACGCTTTTTGCAGTGTGATATTGTCTTTAACAAAACCCGAAATAAGGGATATTCACACCGGCAACGTCAGTTCCATTCACGCTACCAATAAGCAAAGGCGTGGAAAAGTATAGGAAAAATATCGATAATTTAACAACAATCGTAGTGGCGCAAACGTAGAGTATTCGCATCCCACACCGGCGTCGTCAGTCACTCGTAAGTTCGAGTCTCGCTAGCTCCAAAAGATCGCATTTTCTCGTCGAAAATATGATCGAATTTAGTATAGATGTCGCTAGTGCGGTGGAGAATCAATTTCCGGCGAGCTCTGCCGCGTAATTTAAATTTACGAAAATGTACGCGAACGCGAAACAGCCTGCCAGCAAGCCTGCATCCAGGGGTCGCCGTATAAAGCTTATTGCTATAGGCAACAAGTTGGGAAACCAAAATAAACCTCTCCGAGCCGAGACGAATTTACTTTCCAAACACCGGTCCGCCAGCCAATGAGACAAACCGGAAATACATAGTTCTAACCGGCGAGATATTGCAATGATCATTTGTAAAGTTTAAAGCGTTTAATAATTTCCTGCGTATCCTCAATGATTCTAATGAGGACAATATCTATCACTTAAATGCGTATTTAACTTTCGGCACACTCTGAACCGTTAGGACCTCCTATAAGAGGACATGAAACAATGTCAATTCTGGTTAAAATCTAGGTTATCTTATCTCATAGACCCAGTCGTTTCAACACGTATGGAGAGATGAAGTATTAACATCTTAATTATTTAATGAAGCTAAAAGTTACGTTTACACTATATAAATGTAGTAAAGATGAATTAAAAAGTAAACACCAAATTTGAAATGTTAATATCAAAAGATGTTCTTGGAATATTGAGATGAAACAGAGCTTTATAGCTACACAACTACTAAAAGAATCGTAATGCCGAAAAATTATTTTCCATGAATCTATATAACTATGAATATACAGCTGCGTTACGCTGTCTAACCTCTTGATAAGGTTTGGGCGGGGCTTAGCGGAAGGAGACATCAGTCACGCGTCTGCTAGTGTTAGGAGCGGGAGGGGGAGTCCGGGGGTGTGTAAATTTGAAACGTCTTGTGATTGGCTATTAGAGCTACGCAAAACGCGTCAAAGCTAGGAGGGTAACACCCAAACCAAATCGACATGATAGAAGGGGCATATGATAGAGCTGTATATTCATGGTTATATAGATTCATGGTATTTCCATTTATTATTCTGCCAAAACGAAATGTTACCGTTTTGTAAGAGATCTTTTCATCCTACTCGCTTTATATTAACTTTGATATGCGTGTAGTGTTTCGATTCAGATGCAATCTTCATTACTCGTTCTATATTAACTCTCACTTGTGTCAGTACATAGAAATAAGTTTATCTTAAATAATTAATTAAATATAAGTGATATTAATTATTTTAATCGCCAGTAAATAACTTTAAAAATAGTTAAATCGTTTAAAATAAAGTTGTTCCTATTATCTTTCGAAACTTTGCTAATATTGACGTTTAAAGTGAAGGGTACCCCTCTTGCCCGCTTTTTTCAAATTTTGGGATATATATACGATTTGTTTCCATTATAATAACAGATAAAAACGCATTCGCGTGAACCGATGGTGGAAGCCCTGCCATTGGGAGGCTAGGCGTTTCTCGTAACCCTAGCCGATCGCCGCGTATATCTTGAAACCAAACGGTGACGAAGGAAAAGAAGTCGGAATGGACTGACTGGCGTCCATGTGGAATGGACAAAGACCTGAAGATGGTGGTGCATAGAAGCTGGTGTCAATGTGGAATTGACGAAGAACAGAAGATGGTGGTGCATAGAAGCTGTTGCAAGGTGAAATTGACGAAGATCAGAAGATGTTTGTGCTAGGAAGCTAGCAATTACAGACTAGTGTCCATGTGGAGTGGACGAAACCAAAGCTGGTGGTGTTGGAACTCAAGTAGAATAGCCAGAGGAGACAAACCCAAATTTCCGTGAACTGTCAATGCAGTCCGGAAATTGGGAAAACGTTTGCTCCGATACGCAAACTGCGAACGCGGTCACGTGGGGCGTGACAGACAGACACACAGATAGACAGACAGACAGACACACAGACACGGCCGGTGTAATACCTCTCCGTGACATACGTCGCTCGGAGAGGTAAAAAGCTTAAAAAACCAGAGATATGTGGCTTCTAACGCTAGTTTTGTTGCGTACTTTTTTTGTAATAGCAGATGGTTTGAAACGCTCTTAAGGAAAATGAAGTGACTTTTTTATCTATTCTTCTAAGACCATCCAGGAAATACCTCCGATTTTAAAATTCAAATTAGGTGGTCTGAGGTTTAATAGATAGGTCATATGATCAATTAAGCTTGGACACAAATACAATTATCTCAACTTTTAATCGATTTTAAAGTCACAAAGGCAAAATATTTTTAGGAATATTTAGGCCTAGATGAATATACTGTTATGTTACATTTTAAATACTTGACGCTGAAACATTCTGGGGCACAGGCTTTTATGCAACACTTGGTTCCTCTAGGACAACGCCTACATCCCTTAAACGGCACTTTTCCGCCGACAGGAGAACAACGGGTAACTGGCGCAGGGCAAGAGCAACGTTTCACTAAAATTCGAAACTTTGAAGAAATTGTTAATTAATGTTTTTACTAATATCTTACGTATGGAATATCGGCGTCTCGAATTTCGGCGTCTCTTAGCGTTGATAATTAAGCACATTGATACGATTAGTAATATCAGGACACTCTTGCGCAATATAGGGGTCATTTTAATCACGGTAAACGTAACTTTTCGTGTCGTGAGTGGAAGAAAATTCAGTTTGTAGCTCGCTGCAAGTTTGCTTGTGAACACGCCGAATGGTTGTACGTTGCTTTTCTCCTGTCTATGGGGCTTTTTCTCTCAACCCCTTCGTTACAAAATTACCCATTTGTAAAAGTACTGGCAATGTGGATGTGTCACGTTGAAAGCGTTTAAGAGACTCCCACTGAATTTTCTTTGTTTCAAACAATAGCGGGACGTTGCAAATGGTTTTGTACTTGTAAATTGCATGTACACGGGTTCTTTATTCTTCTCTTACAACGAATTTGAATAATTCCGTTTAAAATTTTAAATTCCATTTAATAATTTTATTGAATCCTGATAGATTGAAAAATGCACTAAAGCGCAGCTAGGTCACCTTGACCATGGCTGCGTGTTGCTAGCAGGCAATGCATTACTCAAATATTTGCTTCCTCAACATCAACTTTGTTGTTATTCTATACAGTATCAATAATATTAATTATTGAATTATTAATTATAATATGGCGTTTAATTTTAGTTTTATTCCATTTTTTTAAAAATACATTTTGTTTTCTTATTAGTCGCAATCAGAGATTGGCTTTTTGCAAATTTTTACACCACAACAGTCGGGGCAGCATGTACGACCCTCGGGGCAAATCTGATCATTTTCGCATTTAGTTTCGCCAACTATTTTTAAGGAATATGAACAGCAACATGTTTCGCATTTTGGAATAGGACAACATTTGCCTAGATAATTAAATGTTAGTCTTTGTCCATAATCTCGGGAAAAATGACCAACTTACTGCAATACGCTTTTGGAAAATTAGATGAAAATATCGCCAGAATAGCTGCAAATATTACGATCAGCAACTTCATGGTTGCAATTATAAATTCTTTGTGGTGTCATGAGATTCAGAGCTAAATTCTTTTATTTGAACTTTGAAACTAAAAGCTTAAATTGTTTAAAAGACTAAAGTTGAATCATATTTATTCGTATTTAATATTTGCAAAATTTTATTTGTTTTCATACATGTACTATAACAAAAAGAAAGTCCATTTTAAATTATTGGAAAGAACGTCACTAAACGTTAACTAGAGTACAAATCAAAAGTAAACAGTTTGACAAATAGGTTTGATGCATTTCATTCTGCAACAAGAAGTGCAACACATTTTGTCCTGGGACTCGCAGTAACTATCGTCCTTGCAAAATGGCGGTAGTTTAAAATTAAGCAAACAACTCACAACGGGACATTGACAAAGGGTTCTGGGGATGGTCCCCGTTGAAATGGTTCCATCTGAGGTTTATATTGTATTATTGGGACGCTGGTTTGGTTTATAATTTGTACTTACCGCAACTGATTGCTTTCATGCACATCGACCTCCCGCAACAACGTGAACAGCATTTGTTTGGAGGTAAACGAGAGCTCGGTTTAATATAGGTGTAATAACAAGTGGGTAATGCCATAATTGTTAAACTTATTGCACCATGGCATAGCAATTTTATCAATTCACCAGAATCATTTCGTCTTAATTTGTGCCAACAGGATAAATGTGAGAAAAAAATAATATTAAAATTTGCATAATATTCGCCAACACTCATTTTAGAGTGGGATAACTATGGTTTCGTAAGAAATTCTGGGAAGTAGGCCTATATATTTACTTCTCAACTTTACTAAATACTTGGGGTTGTTATGGACCGTACCCGATGTAAATAAGGAAATTAGTAAGAAAAAGACAGACGCTTTTTTTTCAAATTAAAATAATTTAAATTTAGTTTATTTTATATACGTCTCTACTTTGTTAAATTTACTGTGATTGTATATGACGGCAACCTGTCTCTAAATGATTCGTTATTATACCTCCCAACTATGGGGAAAGTCCCGTAACTTTTGGAATGAATACTGTATAAAAACCCAGTACGTGTATTAGCATCTGTCATTTACGCCTCTAACGCGAATTTTATAACGTAGTTTGCGTATTAAACTGCGCCGATTTCATGAACTATGGTTTAATCCTAATAAATTAATTCAAGCTTTGCGGTCACGCGTCATGGGGACAGGGACATCAACCCCAGGATTATGTCCTGTGGACGATGGTGAGAGACGTCCCAATAGGTCTAAATCATTAATAATCTAAGCTTTGCCTATGAAGGGATTTCCACACTAAGCCTTTGGCTTGTTTACAGGTGGGTCCCTTTACAATAGGGACTAGAAACGTAATATCATAAATTTGATATTCCTGTCTTCTGGTTTTAACAAAAAAATTCAGAAATTGTATTTATTTAACTGAAAAACATGTCACTGAAGTTTTAATTTATAGGTGCAATGCCTTTAATGAAAGAAACAATGTATTTTACATATGTATTTATATATTTATCATTATCGTCATTCAGGTGCAGTTTAAATTTGTGGGTGGAACACATATGGTTTCACAAGATGGGGTACAACATTTATTTCCGTATTTACAATTATTGTCTCTCGTGCACATTAGGTCTAGATCCTGGACAAAGCATTGGCAAGTGACGCTTTGCGCGTGCTACAAATATCCTACCTTTTGAAGATTCATTGTACTTAAAGGGCTAGCCGGAGCTGTTGGGGTGAAGGGGGGTCAAACTGTTGGTTAGCATATTGTTTACCCGCCCACCGCGACGGTGGCGCCATTCCTTATGGCCAAAGAGCTGGGTGTTTTCCCCTTGAACTAAGGGCGGTCTCTCCCCCCCCCAACAGCGCGGATGAACCCGAACCCCTCTAACTTCAAAAATTAGTAGAACTAAAAAATACAGAAAGCTTTTCTCGAGTTATTTGCTACGATTATTTTGTCCCCTCATATTCTTAAAGAACCCGAGATATGTGGCTTCTAACGCTATAGTTTGGTTGTGTACTTGTTTTGTAATAGTAGATGGTTTGAAACGCTTAAATGTAAAAACCTACTCCATTAAGCAACTTATTAAAGGGAGGGTGAAAAGGAAAATTAGGTGCTGGTGGTTTTTTTAATCGATTCTTCTACTAGTTATAAAACCAATCTGCATTGAGAAAGACACGCAGGAAATATGATTTTAAAATTCAAATGATAGGCCATATGATAAATTAAGCTTGGACACAAATACAATTATCTCATTTTTTATTCGATTTTCGAAGTCACAAAGGCAAAATATTCCTACTTAAATGAATTTTACCGTTTAGAAACATTTTAAACGCTCGGCACTGACACATATGGGTTCACACAATAGTATGCAACACTTGGATCCTTTCGGACAAGCGCTATCATCATGACATGTTGAATTCTCATTTATTATGATCCGGACACAACCCTTCGTATATGGCATAGGGCATAGGCAAACTATCACCAAAATTCGGAACTTTGAAGAAATTGTTAATGTTTTTATTATTATCTTACCTTTGGAAGTTTGGTCGTCTTTGTTAGCGTTGCAGATTGACACGATTAGAAATATCAGGACACTCTTATGCAATATAGTGTTCATTTTAATCACGGTAAACGGAACGTTTTGTATCGTGAGCGGAACAAATTATAGTTTCTAGCTCGGTACGAATACGTCGAATGTTGTGCTTTGTTTCTCTCCTGTCTTTCGGTCTTTTCTGTCAACCCCTTCGTTACATAATTTACAATGAGTAAAAGTATTGGCAATTTGGAGGTGTGACGTTGAACGCGTTTTAGTGACGCCCATTGAATTTTCTGGGTTTCCAATTGTTTTCACCTGTAAATTGTACATGCGCTCTTTGTATTTCTCTTACAACTAATTTGAATACTTCCGTTTTAATTTTAACTTCCATTTAGTAATTTTATGGAAGCCTGATAGATTGATTTTTCCCTTAAAAATGCAGTGTACCGCAGCTAGGTTACCATGACTATAGAGTGCTGTCAGTTGTGACGTCAGATCCAAGGTTAAACGTCACGAGTCTGCCTTTAGCAATGGGCGGCCATGACAGTTACCGTTTTTTCTTTATGGGAAAACAGCATGGGTGACGTCACACCGGCGCTTCTGACAGCACTCTATTTCTCCATGGCTGCGTGTTGCTAGCGGGCAATGGAAACCTGCATTACATAAAAAATTTGCTTCTGCAACATCAAGTTTGTAGTTATTTTATAGCATCAATAATATTAATTATTAATTAGAATATGGTGTTTAATTTTTGTTTTATTCCATTTTTTAAAAATACATTTTGTTTTCTTATTAGTCGCAATCAGAGATTGGCTTTTTGCAAATATTTACGCCGGAACAGTCAGGGCAGCATGTACGACCCTCGGGGCAAATCTGATCATTTTCGCATTTAGTTTCGCCAACTATTTTTAAGGAATATGAACAGCAACATGCTTCGCATTTTGGAATCGGACAACATTTGCCTTGATAATTAAATGTTAGTCTTTGTCCATAATTTCGGGAAAAATGACCAACTTACTGCAATATGCTTTCGGAAAATTAGATGAAAATATCGCCAGAATAGCTGCAAATATTACGATCAGCAACTTCATGGTTGCAATTATAAATTCTTTGTGGTGTCATGAGATTCAGAACTAAATTCTTTTATTTGAACTTTGAAACTAAGCGTTGAAATTGTTTAAAAGACTAAAGTTGAACTATTTTTATGCGTGGTTAATATTTGCAAAATTTTATTTGTTTTCATACATGTACTATAACAAAAAGAAAGTCCATTTTCCAATCTTAAGTTATTGGAAAGAACGTCACTAAACGTTAACTAGAGTGCAAATCAAAAGTAAACAGTTTGACAAATAGGTTTCATGCATTTCTTTCTGCAACAAGAAGTGCAACACTTTTTGTCCTGGGACTCACAGTAACTATCGTCCTTGCAAAATGGCGGTAGTTTAAAATTAAGCAAACAATGACATCTCACAACGGGGCATTGACAAAGGGTTCTGGGCATGGTCCCCGTTGAAATGGTTCCATCTGAGGTTTATATTGTATTATTGGGACGCTGGATTGGTGTATAATTTGTACCAGGAGTACTCCTGTTTGTACTTACCGCAACTGATTGCTTTCACGCACATCCTCCCGCAACAACGCGAACAGCATTTGTATCCATCAGCGCAATTGCTGTCGTCAGTGCAGTTGTTTGCGACAATTGGTGGGATTCCTCCGTTTTGCAAAGCTAGATGGTAACAGCATACGTCCCTAGGACAGCACCCGAAATGAAGTTCGGGCCTCGGTACGGGTGGTATAATGTTGGGAACCACTGGAATGTTCTCGTTGGCAGGTGGTACCTCGTTCAATCCGGGTATTGATGCCACGTTTACCCCGGGAATTATTGGGACGTTGTCATTCGATGTCGGTATGACGTTTGCGTTTGGAAGTGGAGGTATTATGTCGTTAACGTTGGGAATGGGCCTTACGTTGTTAATTGAATAGGGTCTTATGCTGAGGTCAGGGTTCAAGTTCAAACTTGGCAGGGGAGGAATTGGATTTGAATTAGGGTAAACATTAGGACCATTAGGATTAACGCGCGGAACTGGCACTACAACGGGGTTAGGGTTAACGTACGGATTTGGTACTGCAACAGGGTTAGGGTTGACGTACGGATTTGGTACTACAACAGGGTTAGGGTTGGCATACGGATTTGGTACTACAACAGGGTTAGGGTTGGCATACGGATTTGGTACTACAACAGGGTTAGGGTTGGCATACGGATTTGGTACTACAACAGGGTTAGGGTTGGCATACGGATTTGGTACTACAACAGGGTTAGAGTTGACGTACGGATTTGGTCTTACGACCGGGTTCGGATTAACGTAGGGATTTGGTCTTACGGCAGGGTTAGGGTTAACGTAGGGATTTGGTCTTACGGCAGGGTTAGCGTTAACGTAGGGATTTGGTCTCACGGCAGGGTTAGGGTTAACGTAGGGATTTGGTCTTACGACCGGGTTCGGATTAACGTAGGGATTTGGTCTTACGGCAGGGTTAGGGTTAACGTAGGGATTTGGTCTTACGGATAGGTACGGGTAAGGGTTTGGTCTTACGACCGAGCTAGGGTTGACGTACGGATTAGGTTGGACATTAAGATTGGAGTGGACGTAAGGATTAGGGTTAATTGAAGGAGGGTTGATATTACGATTAGCTGAAGGACTCGGTCTTGCGTTGTGGACGATGGGGTCAAGATAAATAGTTCTATAATTATCCTGAGCACTGCAGATAATAATTAAACACAATAGATACAATGCGAACTTCATCCTGCCTTTTGGTCATCTCCTGTTTAATTAACAGTGCTTTGAAACATTCAGATTATTTCGCTACGCACTCGTTTATTTCGAACTTTGTAATTTCCTCAAAATGTAAACTATTTTCAAATGAAGCGAGAGAGGGAAAGGGCGTAAAACTTTTAAAGGTAGTTTATTTCGAATATAACCTTTAAGTAGAGGCGAAAATTCAATGGCTCGTATATGTATATAGCTAGGCTATAATATTATACGCGAATGTGGAAACTGAAGCTCCCCTTTCGTATAGTAGGCTTAATTAAGGTATCTCACCATTTCCCCCAAAATGTCTAAATAATTACCATAAAATGAGATTTTACGGGAATTGGGCAGTTTACACCTAATTTACATAATTTTAATGGACGGATACCAGGGATAAGGGGGAGGGAACTTTGAGTATCAATCTGTATGAAAATTTAATTAAATTAACGCTTCGTTTAAGATTTACAGCCTTTACTTATTTCCTTCATCTCCTCGAAAACCTCTCCTCTATACGCTGCCGTTAGAGTTCAAAAGGGCATCATCTTGGCACGGTTTATAAACAAAGAAAGGCTTCTTAAACAACATTTTCCAAAAACAGTAACTGTTTATAAAAGAAACGAATTTTTGGAATATTTGACATTTTTCCCCCTTCGGGAACGTCGTGAGTTAAAGTTTGACAGGGGGTGAACTTGATGTGGTTGGCAAATAAATATACGTCAGAAGCAAAACTTCCAACTATTCGCTACACGCTGAGAGGAAACTGAGAGAAACGGTTGCAATTTTGGCCTATCCACCCCCCAAAACCCAAAATATGCGAGGGAGAAAAGCCCATGGAATACTATACCCTAGAGAAAAGGTACGGTACAACCAAAGCTAACCATGAGCCAAGTCCTCAGCTGTGAGGCGGCGGAGAGAGAGAGAGATATTCCCCTTTGCTCCATCACGCAACGCAACCCCCCTTCTCTAATGAATGAGGCTATTTGGACAAGATATTTATAACGATAAGACATTGGACGTACTGCCGGCCGCCGTATCTTGGCTCTCTCCGCGCGTTCCCTTCACGCCTTTACGTCCGAAAATCTTCCCCCATCCTCCCTTAATTCCTTATCTCGCGTAACGATGTTCGAGTTATGCAAATTTTGAACGAGGGATTTTCTCTACCCAAGTCTAATACTCTCTCCTAGAGTCCTACCTAGTCTCCTTAGCCTCTAGTTGGTCCCAATTTGAGACTTACACAAGTTTGCTATATCTCTTTAGAAATCAACCACGCGTTATCTTCAATGAACTTTATTAATGGGATGGAGGGAATCTAACAAGAAATAAAGTTAACCTTCGCCATCTCACGGTACGGTATGCTTTTAATAAAAGAGGACGCTATTTTCGACCCTACTATACCCATCCTCAGGTGTCCAAATTAAAGAACGGCACATTGTCGACCTGACCTCAAATAGTGAAAAATCTTCGTAATTATACAAGACCTTTGAGTTAAAATTGTGTGTTTTATCGTTAGTTTAGACTTAACATTTCGTTAGATGGCAACCCGGTAGACTTCCCGCTCTTTTAACTTGTTTTTAGCAAAGGGGGAAGAGATGTTTTGCCGGGTTTCATAATCTCCATTAATTTTAACCAGCGCGGTTTTAGTAATGAGAAAAGAGAGAGAAAGGCTTTACGGAGTTATCTAATAGGTCTTGACAGCTCTCTCTTTCTCTCTTTAAAGCTGTTGACATTAGGTGGAATTTTTCCTACCTATAAAGTTTTGGAAGAACAGAAATTACCGAGTTCCACTTCTAGACTTATCATTCTAAATTAGGCTTAGAGAGAATCCGACTCTTTTCTAGCGTGCACGTACAAATTTTCATTTTAAGACCACGTTCGCTGCCCCTTTTTCCTTTCTTTTCTCGCTTCTGTAATTACTCGAGACATTTCGTCTACTCGACTTTTTAATTAAATAACCCGAATATTATACATTTAATTTAAAGTTTACTTTAGACCTAAAAATAAAAGCGTAAAAGTCTGAAACGTCAAAGAAATAAATATATTTTTCATTTGCCCCTGTTGGTTGTTTTCTCCCTGGACGCGGGAGTGCAGCGGGTTGAACATTTCTACAGGGGTATTACCTTAAAGTTGGCTTCCCAGCCAGAAATAAATTTTTGACAAGGGGCCTCGGCTTCTTTTTTTTATTATTGTCATGTAAATTAAAACATTCCGTTCTTTCTTCGAGTTAATATAATAAGTTTTAAGTGGAGTGACACGAATTTAGTCAAGATGGGTGGATGGGAAATTTAATTCTGGAGGAAGAGATGATAGTGAGAGAGAGAGATGAGAGGGGCCACCATTCTTCGACGACGTCTTTCTATTCGTTGAGAATGATTCCCAATTACACGGTCATCAGAAGCAATTTAAAGTCGACGAATTTGATTTAAGCCTTGGCTGATCCTATCAGAATTCTTAGAACATTTTCCCAATTTCTCCATAAGAAGAAGAAGAAGCTGGGAACGATGGCCTCCAGGGTGAATTTTCCATATAGACGAAGCTATTAGCTTGTGGGAAGGGTCCCCCCTTTTGATACCGAGGATATCGGCCGCCTAATACATAACCTTGTAGTAACCCTATGGTCGCCTGAGCGGCGTTGTTTGTCGTGTGTAGTTACGAGTGCTCTCTTTAGTATTAGACGTCATTGGTGCCTGCTCGGGTCATCGCTCTCCTATAGCTATAGTCAATCAGGATCGAACCCTACTGCACCAATATACACTCCTTTATTATATGATGGGTTGTGATCAAGAGATAATATCCTAGTTTGAGAATTTTGACTGACAATACTTTGAAAAATATAATAATCTTCGAAGTTTATGGAGGTCATGTTTTCTTCACCAGAAAAACATAGGACGTCACAGGGAATGATTGTGATGCCGCGATGATACAAGAGGAGCTAGTGTCGTATTTCTTTATTGAAGTCACCGAGGAGCTTCCGCTCCCTTTCTTAATTCTCCCTGTCTTATACTGGAGACGGGGAGGTAAAGATTCCCAGCGTGCCACTTCTATTTTTTTCTTCTGTTTACACTTTAGTAAACTATTGACATTAACACATTGCTAGCCTTTATAACCTCGAAGGATATTATCAAAGAGAAGAGGAAAGACAAATTGAATGGCTCGCCCTGTCGCTTCCGTTTCTTATATTTTCCGAGATTGTCTTAAGATGTCGTTCCCCACTTTACCACCCTTAGAATGTCTCAAATTGCCGTACAAGACTCAATTTTACGCCAGGGACTCTGCCCATTCAAAGACTGTCACGAAAGAGAATTTCAGGCTAGTCGTATTTAACCCCCATTCCATCTATGTTCCCTGGAATGTCCTTCGTATTCCCCATAGTGTTTCTAGCTATATAACCGAATAATATTAGGTTAGAGCAGCTGGTATTTTTCGCTCGAGTTTATCCCAACTCCCACATATACGACTGTCCAAGGCCCAAAATATGAGAGTTGCGGGCCTCTGAGACATTCTCTTTATTTTTTCCCCGCCATTTTTTTCCACCCCCGAGTTCCCGCGCTTTCTTCGTCAGTCCCTTCTAATAAAGAAACGTTATCTCTTTTCCATAGGGGGCCTCCCTTGGATAAAAATGGCACTTTTATTACGTCCCATAGAGAATGAAAAATTTTTTGGGGGTCCATTTTGAAAGATAAACCTTTATAAAAGAATTTAGAATTGTTGATAAGTTCATTTAGGTTGTGGGATTGTTAAAGTAGTTCGTGGGTCACTTAAAGAATGTACCAAAGGAAATTCATTTATTTGAAATGCAAAAATGTTACGTCATTATAGTTATTGTAGATGTGGAAGTATTTCAGTACTCAGATTAAGTTTAGCGACACTGTCGAGAATGTTCATCATCAACTTTTCTTCCCCCGGGATGGCCACTGCTTCTTCCTCCTCCCTCGCCTCCTTTCTCTCTCTCCGTCAAATATTGCCAAAGATAAGAGTCCTAAGGAGAAAGCAAAGCTAGGCGGGAAACTTTGGCGGGAAAACTATAAGAGACAGGGGATGTTTCGCGCCCTAATGAAAACAAACAGCATGGCAGAACGTCCCCCGCACGCGCGCATTGCGCACGTACTAAAGGAGCGTCGACTTAATTGATTTTCGTTAATAATTTTGTTTAATGACTCGTGTTTACGACCAACCCGAACTGGAGAGAGAAGTTTTAGAATTAATTGCAGTATGGAATAGAAACATTTGCGCCTTTTATATCTTCCGGAAGTTATACACTGACTTGGATTTGTTTCTATGCCTTGGTTTGAATTTTCTTTGGTACAGCGACCAACAGAGAATGAGAGAAGGCGTGTCCCCGTTTCTGATATATTTTGATAAATGAATTAGTAAACGCGTAAAACGCGGAGAGGCCACCAGCACCACCGTTCTAAAATAGCGAGCGTTCGTCTATCGAGGGGAATCTTAATGAGGAAAGGCTCTATGGGCTCCCGCAAAAATCTTCGCCTTAAAATTCGATTGAAAAGGAAATGTCATTTTTGATTTAAACAAGCCAGTCGACTCCCCCCCCCGGCGACCCATCGTTGACAATTTCGAATAATAGCTTTGAAAGAAGACCGACGCTAATATTCATCTAAAAATCAATAACGATACCTACAGTTCGTTCTAGTTGGAAATAAAGAACCCAGTCTTAAAATAGACTTTCTTGGACAGGGTGTTTCCAAAGGGTGTGGTACATGAAATGGTGGACAAACGACCTTCATCGAGATGTTTAGACCATAAAGTTAGTATTGTTGTCAACTGACTGACGGGCTGGTCATCCTTTCCCCGAATTAGTTCAAGACGTTTAGGAAACACCCTGTATATTCCAATTCTTCAAGTCAGTCCCGTTACCCGGTACCCCTTCAACAAGAAATACATTTAAAACCGCACGTACAATTTCCAATAGTTGCATTGCTGAAGGCCAAAACCCCTTGGAGCGATGGCTTTCCGTATTTTCTTATACTAAACCCCAACTTTCTCAGCAAGACAAGATTAACAATTTTTGGGTGGAGGTTTATATAGGACAGTATGGGAGATAACCCGGCACTATCAATTAATACTGTAGGGTGGGGCCTATGCTATAAGATAACAAAAACTTTGTGGAGTAGGGTGGAAGATGGGGAAAAGCTTGAAAAGGGGATAAAAAGACCCGAGGGCTGATTCTTTACGTCCCACGTTTCTCAGGACCCTCTCTCACCCTCCCTCCCTCTGGTCCTCTCTTCCAATATTTTCACTTCTTCTTCTCCTTCTTTACTAACGAATAGTTCTTGGTGCTAAGCCTTGGTCTAACTGTGTCGTCTCTCCGGGGCGAAAAGATTGATTCTTAGAGTCTGTTTGCGAACCCGGAGAAACGTGGGGGTGAAGGGACACTCCTTAGGAGGACAACATCCCATCCCATATATTGCGGGGAAACAAGCGGATAGGGGAAACTTTGCTCTTCCTAACTCATCTACTCCTTTTTCTTTCTCGAACTAATATTACACACTCGCGCGCCGCTCTGCAATCAAATGCCTGCGGGCTCAGAGAGAGAGAGAGAGAGAGAGAGAATTCTGGGAAATTTTTATTTAAGATGGATCTTATTAAATATGACTAAAGCTATATAGAAAGAATATAATGTTGTTATGGTATGTACATGGAGCTCGCAATCAACTGTGTTTGTCGAAAGCATTTTTTATCTTTATTGCGAGGGGTTAGTCACTTGAATAATCAGGTGTACAAAACCGCAGAAATCGATTACTTGATTTCTAGAATTCTTTGAAAATCATCAGTAATCAAAATCATTTCTGCGGGTAATCAAAGGTAATCAGAAATCTCCGATAATCACTGGAAATCACGGGAAATCTTGAGAAAATTAGAAATAATCACATGATTTACTAGTAATCTTTTGGAATCACCTCGGTAATCACGCCTTTCGTGAAATAATCACGCATAATCAATGGAGGAATTCGAAAATCCAAAATAAAAATCATAATCAGTTGAAATAGAAATAATCACTGTATTCATCGAAATTCACGAGGAATCCAGTGGTAATCACGGCATTCATCAAAAATTCACCGGAATTCAAACGGAAATCACAAGTAATCCGCGGCAATAACGGGAAATCAGTGTAATGATTATGGAAATCTCCGAAAATAATCGTAATCACAGAAATCAAGGAATTCGTCCAGTAATCATAGGAATTCATATAAAAATTCAGAAATCAGTAATCAGGTGTACAAAATTTTGGCGAATGACTAGCCCCTCGCTTTATTGTTCCCAGAATGCCTTAAATGAATGCCTTATTATAGAAACTGGGACACCAGACAAATTAAAATGTTTTTTGTTTTAGACGCATATAATACATTTAATTGAATCGTACATATTCCATTGAGGGTGGTCATGCATGCATGGTTTGAAAGCGGTCTTTTAGTTAATGGACTAAAGTTAAGGAACAGTGTATCTCCATTAAGTTCTCGATTCTAATTACTAACTATACATTTGATTTCTTTTGAAATTTTTATAACTTTCCCTTTGTAAAGTGAAGCCACGATTAAACTAAAATAGGCGAATCCGTAGGCGTAACACGTTCGACTTTCTTTCATTTTTTGTAGCGAGGCCCAAAAAAATCTCGATAATTTAAAAGCTAGCTTGGCTCCTGAATTAATAATGACTCGACGCTGTCATTTCTATAAAAGTACGATTTTTCAAAAAAAGGCTCGCGCTGTTTCCGTTCGCGTCTACTGAGTCTAGTCGCGAAACTCCTGTAGGGTTTGCACCACGTGTATTACACAGGCGGGAGACGGAAAAGAAAAGGAAAGAAAGATCGCTGGGCAAAAAAAAAAAAAAAAAATCTGTAAAGATTCTAGTAACTACATTCTCTTTAATGGAACACGGTGTCTCGAATCCTGTAGCGTCTCGTTCCCTCGCTTCGACACTCTCCCAAAACGAAGCAAGGTCGTACTATATGGCGACCCCTTCTTCGGCTATACTCCCGAGAGACTCTTTGGCGTTGTGGAGAAGCGATAGTTGAAGGAGAAAGCCATTGTAATGACGTCAGAATTTGAGGAAGTAACCGGTTTCCAGTTTTCAAAGGGTTACCATCCAGTCAAGGGTGTCTTCAGCCCTCGTGAAACTGCATGTTACCTTGATCGATACATCCCTCCATGAATTGCTTCTGTTGTAATTAAGATACTTTATACAAAACTTCCGCGGAAATGAACATGAACATTGGGACATCCATCGAAGAAAGGAAAGTGTGGAAGAGAAGGAGACTCAAAGATCTTTGGAGCGTGACCCCGACATCCACGAGTTCGCGGCTTCTCCTAACGACACTCCTCTTTTTTTCAGTCTCGCACTATTTCTCTTTTTTTACTTTCAACTTCTTTCCTTCCTCTCGTACGTCTCAACCATCCAGTTTGTCTTCTCGGACAAAGGAGACTCTGGGATGAGAACGCGATGCAACATCCACCCTCCTTCATCCTTAATTCTACTCGCATCAATATTCCATCCTCGCATTCCAATAAAAGTCTTGTCCAAGACGCGGATGATTAAACTTAGTTTCAAGATGAATTTCGACTGTTGCTTAAAGTTAACTTGTGCAGCGCAGAGTGACCACATTCCTTTGGGAATTATTTCTCTTCTTGGAAAATACACTCGAAAGTTCTAATCCAAAAAACTTGATTAATAGAATGCTTTTTTGAAGAGTTTTACCACTCATCCTCTCTCTCCTCTCTTTTTTGGGATGGGGATGAGGAGCTTGAAGAGGAAATCTTCTTTCATTCATTGGTAGCATGGATTTCTCTCGGTTTCTCTTTTGAAAAGAAAAAAAAAAAGATATATTCCGGAGACACAAAAACTAAAATGTTTTATTCATAGGTTTTTTCTGGTAGCTTCTTTTTTTTTTCTTTAAAATGATGGTACCAATAGTCATGATGTACATTAAACTCGCGGAGAACTTTGGGATAAATTTCACAAAATCCACGATTTCTGAGAAAAGGTTTTTAATACTAGTATATACAACATGTATAATGTGGTTCCGTTCAGACTGGAACTGAATATACTGTTTTCCAGTTCACCCCTGAATTCGGAGAATTAGGCATACAAAGGCTTAGGACAAGTTTTAGACAAAAATGACTCAATGGAAAACCCTCTCTTCTTTATCCGTATTCAGGGACATACTTCCGCGTAAAGGAAATGGGTTAACTTATAGATTTTCCCCATAGAATGCGTAGGCAGAGATGTATCTCCAAGAATAACTTTTCCGTGTCTCCGTCATCCCACGCTCATAGGAACTTCTTGGGTAATTCTGAGGTTAGATATCGGTAAACCAATGTAGTAAATATCAAATGGAAATTGATTTCATTCAGGCAATGGAGGATACAAGGTCTAGAGTCCTAAACGTTTTGCACTTTAAGTTCGTTAGGTTTAAATTGCCCAAGAACTTTTGGGAGCTAAGCCTAATTTGAAATGAAAAATCAAAAGCGCGCGAGATATTTCGCGCCAAATATAAAAGATCTTATTTGCGTCTGGGACGCTTAACGTTTTTGCGTAATTTCTCAAATGTCTAACAAAATGGATGCATCGCGTGTTGATACTTCAATCATTTCTTAATGGCTTTTATCCTAATTTCATCTCTAGACCTTACCGCTTTCTTTTTCTTCCGATAGAAATGTTTCCCGGAAAAATGGTTAGATTAAATGCCTAGCTGCTTCTCCATTAAATATATAAAAAAGAAATATCCTAAAATTTCCTTCCCCGCCCAGTTTATTGATAGCCTCAGAAATACGCCATTGTTTTAACAAAATCAACTCGTAAAAGGGCATGTAGGTTTTTGTTTATTGCCCATGGTTCGAAAATGGGTGGGCGGTGTAAATGGTGCGAAGCTTCTAAGGTCTATACTGTCTTTAGTTCTTTGCCGCGCTCTCACTTCAATTATTTCTCCTTATAGTTTATGATGGGAAGATGGTCAGGCGCTAGCTCGAAAGAAAAACGTGGTGGGGGGATGCTGGTTGTATCCCAACCCTATTTTTGCCCCCCAAAAAGACGACGGACGAAAACGAAGCGTCCGCCTTGGCCCCATCTTCATCAGAGTTGAGTGGGCATTCGCCCTCCTTCCTGTTGAACGTTGGAAACAAATAGGAAATGACCCCGAACGAGGCCCTTACACCCCCGCAGTGGTGGTAAAATATCTCTTTTTTCCTATACATATATCTGAACTACCCCTCACTTTTCCTTTTACGTTTGCCTTTTCCTTATTTTTGCTAGGATAAGATATTACTAGGCATTCGAAAAAGGAAATCTCAATCTAAGGAAGATGTTTCTAGAACCTTGCATTCAGAGCGAGAATCACGATTAAAACGAAAGAGTTTTCTTTCCTTTTTTGCCTAACAAAAGAGGATTGGACTCGTGCACTCCGGGAACCAAAGGGCCAAAGATGGTACGGAGAGGGAAGATTTTTATTGGTTTCTTCTCATTCCTTTCCCAAATGAAATTTTTAACTGCACTTAAACCGAAAGATAGGGTTTTGTTTGAAGAATCTCTGGTAATAAAGGAAAGGTTGCCTCATGATTACCTGGGCATAACATAGTAAGTCTCAGTTCAGGTCTCAGTCTCCAACAATTCTTTTTTTCTTTTTGAACTTGTTGCCAAAAAGAATGTTAATACGATGGTGCGGATTAAAATTAAAGTATTAAAGCAGATAGCAAGGGATTATAGATCAAATCATGAAACAAGAATTAATTAAATAAATTAATTACTAAATATTTGAGCGTTAATGAATATGGTTTGTGCAGTTGAGCTTCATTGCCCCTGAAACCTTGTCGCCACATAAAGTCCCCCAACTTACAACACTTTTCCACTGGCAACGCGTGACGATACTCTGCAATTTTTCTCCTTGTTGTCTTCTCTCCCCTTTCAAAACTTCATTAACTGTCTCACAACGAACAAGTTTTCGTTATGCATTTGGTAGCATTCAGGGATTGTTACCGTTCGTTTCATCCTTGGTTTTATCAAGGAACTCGGCATGGGTATTGAAATCTGGCCGGCGCATTATTTCCCGCCCTTTCCTTAATGCGTTATTTTTAAATGGGTAGCGAGAGAGGAGGAGAAGAAAAGGGATGAGGAAAACCAGCTAGTCCTCTCCGAAGGAATAAAATTGCTTCCATGAGGAATTATGGCCTTTTAGCCCCTTTAATGTCTTTGCAGATTAAATAACTTCGTGATGCGGTAGGCGGGGAAAGGGGTAAGCTTAGAGCTATTTAACTGGACGGGTTGTTATATACGTTGCTTTGTTATTGATCCTATATGTTTTTTAAGTTGGAAAACGCGATTTTCTCGTTAAAGTTAAGTTGAATATTTTTAAGAGGGTGTATTATATGCATTGTCGCAATCTCCCTATGCTTGGAGAGGTTTCGTATTAACTAAAATCCGTTCTCAGCGAAATTCCATTTTGTTTTTCTTTCGAGATTAACCTCCTCATCTTCTCTTTACCCTCTGGACCGAAATTCCGTGTAAATCCAGCGTTTTGCTTCAACCAAAACAGGCTCAGGTTGAGTATTGAATTGTGAACTGTAAAGTTGGTCTGCTCTGAAACCTGAGGTAAATGATCTGAGGCCACATGACAACCTGAACCCCATTAGAGTGCTTAAGCCTAACCTAATAATAAACAGACTTCTATGAGGGTCAGATTGTCGTCTTATCACCTGGAGTGTTTGAGCACCATCTCAGTGTGATACTTTAAAGTATAGTGTTAATCATCTTGTTTTTTCCATTCTCTTGATCCTTAATTCGAAGTCAAGGAATTGTTCCCGGTCTTGTAATGGCTGTAAAGTGCCTAGAAAGAAAGAAAGAAAGGCCAAAAAAATACCAATCTTCTCCCCTCACGCTCTTTGGTGAAAAAGCATTAGCACCCTCTTCTTATATTTCTTTCTTTTCGTGGGGGGAGGGATGAAGAAGTTCCCCCGATGTTTACGGGAAACGGCCCAGGAAATAGGAAACTCCTTAAGAAAAAAGTGAGAACAACTCTTTAACTCCCAAAGCGTGCATGCTGCTGCTCCCCGGCTTCTTTTTTCACTCTGAAACATTTCTTATCCAACATTAAGGTTTTCCCGCTTTTTCCTGGAATCGTGGATAGACTTCTGGTTTCTGAAAAAAAAGGCGCGAAACCGACCGTGTTCTAATTTCTCGCGCTAGATCGAAAATTCCGGTATTCCCTCGATTAAAGCCCGAAAAGAAAACCCTAAAACCTAAAGGGTATATGCCTACCTAAGCCTAACGCATTCTCTCATCCTATACGAGCAACAAGCTAAAGCTTCGACGAGAGACTTGAACCCCTTTGAAACCCCTCCAGTACGTTTTGAGGAGCAAAGCCAAATTCGTGGGGGAGATGACCCAACTCATATACCTTCTCATCTTCTTTCTAGGAAACGCATTAACGCTGATTGTTCTTTGTGATTTTTCCCTCCAAAGTTTTTCTGTCTTTTTAAATTGTTCTAAGGAGTGGGAGAGAGAGGGAGATGGAGAGGAAGGAGGAAGCCCAGCCGGAAATTGATCGTTTTGTTGTTTTTTATCTATCACTTTTGTTTTTAAGATTGCTTGTTGAAGTGTTGACGTTTCTTATATCATTAATTAATATTGTTATATGGACAAACAAAACTTCAAAACTTGAAACGTGACTGGACAAGATTAGTTAATGCAACCCCTTAAACTTTCAGTACCTTTTTTTCTTAATACTAAACTTAATTTTAGGCATATTTTCCGAAGACTAACTGAGAGAAAAGTTTGGTTAAAGTTAGGCCTATAATTAAACTGAATTATTCATGGATGGAAAAATATGTCTATTTAGAATATAGACAATATAAATCCGTAGGATTTAGGCCCTGGGGAAAGTAGGTATAGAAAACTTCACGAAATAACTATAACTTCCCTCTTGACAAGCGCCGTTATTTTTTATAACACTATATGCTAGCAAGAGTAGACTTAAGTCAAATATGGCAAGGGGAGGGGGCCCTTAAAATATATTCCATAATACAGTGGGCTTTTATAAAGGGCCTCCAAAATGCGGAGAGACTTAAACTGCGGCTTCCTGTTGTCTCTCAACCTCAAAACAAGCTGTCAACCGAAGGATCACGTAAAAAAAATAGACCTAAAAAGAATGTATACTATACATCCTCGTAGTAGAAGAAGAAGAGGAGTAGTACGTACCCCAGTTAGGGATATATATCATTTAGTTCTTATTTTTTTTTCGGCGTCATTTGGTCGAGTCAAGCCAGCCAGCTCTTCGGTTTGGACCCATTTTCCGACATCCAGAAAGGTTTTATACTCGTGGCCTCTCCTCCTGAACAATCTTCTTAGGGGGGAAAGCAACCAACGAGCCATTTCGATATGAAAAATTGAATTTTCTTCCGTGACAAGAGAGTCCCTCTATGAAGATGGGTACTAAAACCTCTCTTATCCCAAGTTCTTGGCCCCCTCTTTTTTTTCCTATTTCGAAAATGGGTTTTCTACTTTTCTTTAGAAAAAGGGAATCAAGCGTAGAGTCCACGAATAAGATAGCTTGTTTCCAAAGACTCCGAGAGAAAAGATATTTCCATTTATTTTATTCTACCATTTCTCTTTCTTTTGCATTTTCTCTTATTTCCCAAAAGAATTAGAGAAAGTTTTCTTTCCTAAGAAATATCGTGGGTTTTTCATTCCCCGAGTAAGATAGGTACTTTTTTTCCATCGGAGTTCAATAAAATATGATTAAATTTTACAATGGGTTAGGTATAAATAATCCAGGGCTGACGGCTTTTCATTAATTTTCTGCTAAACTTCCGACTATGTCATATAGGTGGCGCTAGTAGTTTCGGAATAAAACCAAAAATACCGTGAAAAGTATATATATGTAGCGGAGAATGCCCACACTTTCTTTAGAATTCGTGCAAGCGTCTTCTGATTGGTTTATCCTTGATTTCGCCGCCTCCTTATTGGTCATCGCGGCTATTCAGAACATAACACACAGTTCAGTTGCCTCAGGCTTCCCGTACGTAAGATTTTTAGAATGTTGTGAAAAGCGGCGGTGAACGTTTCGCGGGCAAATTGTACGCTAGCTTCGTGACGATTATTTCGCGTTTAAAAATTAAAAAATGCAAATAACCCATCGCTAAACTCCTTGTTTTACAACAATGTGGATTTGTGTAACCTCTAGGCCGTCTAGTAATCCGGGAAGTAAAGATTTTATACGGTAATTTCGGCTTAAAATTTCCTAAATGTCGGAGATACCGCGGTGAACGGCGCGCGAGTTTTAGCTCTCGCCGATTTTGGAGGGAAATTTCCCGCGGGCTAATCGCGTGGAGATTTCGGGTTCTCCTTCGGATCGGAAGCCGAGGCCCGTTTAAAGCCACGGCACACGACACGGGATCTTCCGATCTTCGTGAAGGTCTAAAAATAGGCCTGAAAAACAAACGAGTCTCGAGTTTGACCAACCTAAATGGCTTCTTATTTATGGAAAGAATTTTGGACGATTAACAACGGTTTCAGATGTTCCGTTTTGTTCGCCGTTCTCCTATTTGTTTTGGGTAAGCCTGTCATTACCTTTATACCTTTTGTTTCTTATTGATTTTGATATTTAAACCAAGATACGCGCGCCGAAATGCGGGCTTTCCCGCAAAACCTCATTTATTTACTATAAATACGTACATTTATTCCGTTTTATTGTCAAGACAATTAAGCCTAATTAAGAAAATGCAACTTTTGTGACGTAATTAAGCGCCAAATTCATTCAGTAACCGCTTTTTTTATTGAAGCCAGTCAGTCATAAAAGTTATACTATAGATATGATATAATTTTATGAGGGGGTTACGACAATATTTTCCAATGCATTCATATGATTATCAAGAAAAATTCTCTTGAAGAATCTTTGGTAAACCGCAAAGATCCCTGGATAGGCTAAGTTTACCCCACAATAAAATGTTTTTGTCTACAATATATATAGATACATATACGCCGCTCAATTTACTACTGTTTTTATCTTAGAAGCCTGTTTTATGGGGCCTCCTTTATACAAAACTTTATACCAGTAAAGCCACCCAGGATATATATTTTTCCTATGGGAATAAAGGAATAAAATCCCCCCCCTTCCCCTTGCGCCCTATCTGAGTACCAAATGGTTGCTAAGGGCAACTGGCAGAGCTCCTAATCAAATGAAAATGTCAGATACATTTATGACAATACCATCCCATCTTTTAAGAATACTATTTTTTGATATCGATATATCGATTCTTTCTTGAAATAGAAAAATGAACGCAACTTAATTTTTTAAGAATAATCTCCCTTCCGCCCCCTCACCCTGTCTTTATTTAAAAAAGAATAAAAACCCAAAATGATAAATCCTCTAGTTTTCCCTTCAGTTTCGGAATCAAACCATGATCAGCTTAGAAAAAAATACAAGCATTCTTCGTAAATCACTGTTTTTTAGGCGCAGGAAATAAATTCAACTTCTTTTTTTCTTTTTGGTATTTTATTTAAAAAAAAAATATCTGAAAAATTTCCGAGATTTTACAAATGATAAATGTGGACGTATTTCGTAAGCAATTACGTTTAATCTTTTTTAATGTATACCCTAGAGAAGCTCATTGAATTTTCAATTTACGTTTTTTTTTATGTTTAGGAAGTATTCATATGTAAGAACACGTCATGATGTTCGTTCGACATGTTTTTTTTACTGGGATGGTTTTCTTTTCTTTTTTTTTTTCAAAAATAAAAATGAAAGCAGATTTGTTATCTTTAGTAATATCGAGGAAACAGGGTATTAGCAGCCAATCTCTTCAAAATGTCAAAGAGATTATGATTCTTCGAAATTAGCTCGGTTGTTCCCCCCCCCCCTTTTTTTTCGTTGTTTTTGAGTAGAGGGGAGGGGTTTTGTTGTTAAAAGAGGTCAAAATGTCATGCTAGCTTAAGCCTTATTTAAACTTATTTAGTTTTAATTCTTTGATCGTACGATTTGGGGGTCCAATATACAGAAGAAAAATTTGTTCAGAACAAATAAGTATTAATGGGTTTATTTATAAAGGTGATTATAGTAAAAAAATATTTAGGCTTAGCAACGTTACGTATTTCCAAAGAGTTTAGGTTAATATGGAATTTGTAAAAAAATTCATTGGCTTCTAGAACAGGGTCTCTCGCATGTACTAGAGATGTTATTTAAACTTAAAACTTGAAATTTAAAGTATTTGTCTACAAAGACAGACATTTTCCATTAATATTTTTGACATATTAAACCAGTAAAATTTATCTTTCATAAATAATAATAAAAATTGAAAAATAGAGAAAAATGCCGGCCGAAATAAAATCAAGTTAGGCCTAACGCACGTTACGAATCTTCCTTCACATTTTTCATCTTTCGAAATATATATATATCTATATATATACGAGAAATAATTTTTTTTTTCATTTCATCCATCCATAACAAAAACCAGAATAGAAGCGAGTCTGTTGCTATAATTTCACTTCACTTCTCTTTCTTGCCGCTGTGGTTCCTCTCTAAAAACTTCTTCCAAACCAAGTTACCAAAAAAAGAAAAAAAGAAAAAAAAGAACAAAACTCGACCTTGACTCGAACAAAAAGTTCATTTTTGATCTTTTTTCTTTTCTTCATTTTCTTGAAAATTGACTTCCCTACGTACGCTTCTTTAAGTTGGTCTTATACTTATTTTTCTCTCCATTTCTTTTTTTTTGCGTAACATTTTTATTTTTTCTTTTTCTCTTATGCTTTTGCGCCTTTAGGGATGATTATAATGAAGAGATTCTTGTTTTCTTTAAAATCCCGGGGAATGACGTCATAAGACGTCACGCGAGAATGAGTTTTATGTCATTAATTACGTATTTAATATTTATTAAAATTAATTCGGCGCGCACTCGAACCCTTTTCCCTTTTTAATTTGCTATCACGAGACTGGACGAGAAATAATTAAAAAGGAAAAAATTAAAGTTGTCTCGTTCCGAATAATTATATTTATCTGTTTTCAAATTATACTTTTGATTGTGACTGAGTTTTTTTAATTCGTTTTGATAAGGACTTAGTAGTAGATATTAACGAACGAGTCTTTCCGGAGAATTGCGCTAAGCCTAATTAACAATGATAAAGATAGATTTCTTAGAATTTAAGTAATCTACGTTGGTTGCGTTGCATCCATGGCTTTGCTTGTCAATAACATTTTACGACATACACAGTTTCTTCTTCTTCGCTAGGGTCTTCTCGCTAATCTAATTTAGAGACTTGATTATCTAAATTTATCTTTAAATACTTTTCGACGAACGTATTCTGACGTGTATATGGCGAAATTTCTTTAACCGTGACGATTTCTCGATTATGATTATGTCATTTAATTTTAGAAGTAGAAATGGAGAACGGTCCTTTTTACCTCTGTCGCTATGACCCGCCTCTTTTTTCATACCCCCCGTCCCGTGGAAGGGGGTCCGGGACTTTGACGCGCGCCCAGATTACTCTGTTCTCCATTCCTACTTCTAAAATTTATCTATCCCTGGTTTTATCCGAACTTGGCCAAGCACAACTGCAAAATTCCATGAAATATATAAATCAATTCATATTATGTAAATGTTTTAAGGAAAATTAGTAACATGAGTGATGAATAATGTCGCTCGCCTTAACGCGCTTTTATTCTAAATTTCGTATGGACTATTTTAATGTTAGACTTGATTTATTGCCTCCCCGCCTTTCATTGTGGTGTTATTTTTCACATAAGTTACCATATAAATGTATCTCGCGAAACGTCTGACTGAAGTACTCCCCCAACTATTCGCCACGCTTCCGCGAATCTTAAATGTAATTAAGTTCTTTATTCCGTGGGTTGATTCCTTTTATTTTCTTATTTTTTTGCCAAACGTTTTTATTACACAGTGAAGGCGAGAATAAAAGGGGTGCACTGGCATGCTAGAAAATAATATACTATATTGATGGAGCTTCTAAGTTAATGAATAGTTTCGTTTAACGAGTAGACTGTGTTTATGCTAATTTCTTTTTTGGGTGTATCCCTTTTATAAAAGAGTTACACCGTTTTTCTGCATAGGTTATGGAAGAAGTTATGGTCAGTCAGTATACTACTGACCAGTGCTGTTATATATTAAGTTCAAATCCCTATGGATTTACTATTTAGAACAGGCTTAGTTAGACTTGTATACAAGAGTCTCTAGTCTATTGGACTGTATTTAGTAGATGGTGAGATTCGAAAAAAATGTGTTAGTCAAGTTTGAAAATTGAAGTTTAAAATGATAGAAATTTAATTTACGGAAACCGTGATGGGTACAAACCATTATGGTATCGGTGACTGATATGACACTTTATCGGTTAGTAATAGGTAAAATTTGGTTGATATTCGGTAAAAATCGGTTTCATTTGGTTAAATAATCGGTTATTTCGCGCCGAATTTAAATAATCGGTTAAAATCGGTATCGATTCTAGTAAAATTCGATATAGGTATCGACTTCGGTTAATTTACGATGTCTTCCATGTAGATCGACATTATCTGATGTAATTTGAGTCAGCTTAATTAACATGATGATGATTGTAGTTGGTAAGCGTAATTAGTTTAGTAGAAATATGATATTTTGCCCTACATTTTATTTTACAAGCGTTCCTTATATGTCGTTATCACGACCATAGAATCCTATAGATCTTTCACATCCTCCGGCATCCCTCCGTTTGGTAATATACCATCCCTTGGCGAAGAGCAAACATACACTTGCAAAGCTTAGCTAGCCATGCCCGAGGCCTTTTATCCAGTCCATTCCCACGGGATACGTCTTTTTGGATGAATTTTCATCGTTTCTACGATAAAAAAGCTTGCGCCTGTTCCTATACTTCCTAGGCCTTCTTCATCAGAACTTCCTTAGTCAAAGGAAGAAGACGTTGCCACTAAAGCAAGCCTTAAAACTCCTATAGCTAAGATGCCCTCAGTCTTAATTGGCCTTATATAAACAAGGGAACATTTGGGCAGCTTGCAATGCCGACAGTTTTGGGTTTACAACTTCACGGGCTCTCCCCTGCGCCATGCCTCTCTCTTCTCGATGGCTTGGCGCTTGCTAAGAAGACGTTCCACACAAACTCAGAGTCCTGGCTGCGCTTTGATAGAAAACCTAAAGAGAACGGACGAACCTCTTCGTCCCTCCTGCGGCTATCTTCCCCAGTTAACATTGGGCAGCAATTAAGTCCACCATTCTTTACCCCCCTACTTACTTACTTACTAAGATGTTTAACTTTTCCGCTCTTGCTGAATTTAGATTGCCTCTTATATAGATAGCCTGGAGTGACCTTTTTTGTAAACCTTGACCTTTATGTGAACCCTCAGTGCACATTTCGTTGTTTATGGTTTTGGGGTGGAGGTCAAATTGTCTATAGGGCATCATGGAAAAACTTCAAATGTTAAAATTAGTAGTGTTCATAACGGTGGTATAGTTTTGGTACTCAAATTTTACTACGTGACCACCTATACCGAATGAACGGCAACATCAGTTATGTTTTTAGTGTCATGCAAATTTTGGAGAATCTTTTGACGATGTACATATCCCCGGCATCGCTATTTATTCTTGTAAACTACAAGAACAGATGTGTCCCGTTTTTTTACTTCACATGTCCTTATTGAAGCAGCTAGCTTCGAGCTTCCCTCATGGTGTATACACCATCACACCACCATCCCGAACCTTTTTACATAGCTTTTACCAAAACCATCCACCGCGTGCTCCTACTGTTTTCGACACCGTTCCGTGGCTGTGTTCTATAGATTTTTTTCTTTTCCCCTTCAAATTCGGTATATAGTCACTACATACACTCTCTCCTTGTATTGGTTTCTGGCACAAAGAAAACCTTTTGTTTCAATGCCTCTATATCGGCAGCTCCAAAGAAAAAAGAAGGGCAAAAGGCATTATTCTATAAGGGTTTTTAGTATTGTATGTGGCGTGGTTTTCAACCTTGTTTTGACACCCCGGTTTCCTTTGGTGCATGGTGGTGGTGGTATATACTTCGATTGCTGTCTCAGGGGCAGAACTAAAGAAGTATACAGACTCCTCTCGAATTCGTTAATAATGGAAAAAAAAATTAGGGATGCACCAGAACCCACTCTCTTTAACCTCACTCCATGACTGCACCGAGTCTGCTTCAGAACATCCCAGAGTTCTTTAGAATTGTTCAAGAATACCCCCGCCAGGTTTCTATGTTGAAAAAAAGGTATTGCTATAGTGGGGATCACCCCGAGTGTGAAAAAAGGTGTATTGTCTGTTTCGTTCGTTGGTTGGTTTGCTTGGTTCATTTGGGTTTTTGGGTTTTGAGATCCGTGTCTCAGTTTATGAATGCATTACCACTAAAAGTGCGCAAGGGTCTGTGTAGAGTTATGGCCCTGGGAAGTTAGGTTTTCTAGTGTTGTATTTGGAATGAAATGAACTCTTCTACCATAGCTTAAAAAGCTTCCACGTGTTCGAGTGTTGTAGTTTAATGTAAGGTGAATTGCGAGTCTAACTATTCTTAAACGCTTTTTACTGTTTACTACCTTATACTTTATTCATTGTATCAACGCGAACTCAACCCCCCCCCCCTTTGAAACATACTCCAGGCCTGATACTGAGTCACTTTTCTCACTTAAAATCACTTTTTTTAAATTCGGTCACTAAAAGTCACTTTTTCGAAAATTAGTCACTATTTATCACTTTTTTTAGGTTTCTTGAAATTTATCTTTTAAAATCGGGAACGCGTTCTGTGTACTGTAGGAAACCGCCTATATTTCAGTGCTTTCCGATGACAATCTAATAGCGTTTTCCTTTGGGTCCTCGCGGAGCGCTCCCATGGAGGAATAAAACTAGGAGATCCTATTCTTCAAAAACAGTCTTTAACGAAGCTGGAAACTACTACTACAATTTTTATTGCTCCTTGGGAGCGCTCCACGAGGACCCAAAGGAAAACGCTATAAGCGCAAGCCAGGAGGATCCTCCTGGCGCAAGGCTCGTAGAGAGAAAAGGCCTGAGGGAGCTACGGTACTGTTACTGCTGTAGCAGGTGTTTTTTTTGGGGGGGGGGGGGGCAAAGTTAAAATCGTCTGCTATTGTTTGCTTTCGCGTCGAATCCCGAATCTCAATTTCAAAAAGAAATAGACAAGAAAATATCGAATCTCATTACGTCTTTCTTGAAAAAAATGTGATAAAATTTGCACTTCCTATATTATTATTTTAAATAATAACCAATTGACCATATGTCTAATCAGCGCCACTAGCGGATGGTCTGAAAACTACTCCCATAGAGTCTAGGTATATTTAAGCGGGTTTGCATAATTTCCGTCAGATGGCGCGGCGTTCGAGCCACCTGGCGGAAATTCTGCAAACCCGCTTAAATATACCTAGTCTCTATGGGAGTAGTTCTCAGACCATCCGCTAGTGGCGCTGATTAGACATATGGCCAATTGCCATAAAAAAGTCATAAAATGTGATTAATAATTGTTATAAATGAGAAATATTGCTGTAACAGCATTATATCAGTATTTTTTCCACTTTGAAAAGTTCATTAGCGATATTTTTTAATCACTATTTAGTCACTTTTCAGTTACTATTTTTAATACGGTTAGTCACTTTTTTCACTATTTTTTAGGCTGTAAGTGAGTATCAGGCCTGATACTCTCAAGTACAAGTATATTATTCTTTGGTTAGGCCTAGCTGTTGTCTGCGTCTTGGCCTTCAACTACGAAAGTCAAATCGAACCGAACCAAATCGAATTGACTTATTTTAAGAATAAGGGATTGGTTTATATACATAACAAAAGCTGAAAAGTCAAACGAAAACAAACCTAGGCCCCCCTAGAAGTATTTATTTTAACGGCCAGCTTTATCCCAACGAATGAAAGAAAGAAATAAAGAAAATGAATGAACGAATATAAATTAGTTTTTCTAATTAGCATAATTATAAGATAGGAGTTAATACGCCTTCGAAAAGAAGACAAATTTCTTCAAGCAATGGGTTTGGCCGTTGTATAGGTCTTAATTAAACGGGGGTTTTATTTATCTTGGCTTTCGCGTCGTCGAAGCTAGAGGAGGTTTTTTTTCTGTACTTTATTACGTTTCGCTCTCAGCGCGAGAATTAATTTGAAATAACAATCAATTCTGGTGAAAAAAGAAAAGGAAACGTTACGAAGATAAAGGAATTAATATAGCCTATAAAGCTATTTTCACCCGAGTTTATCTTTGGGAGAGAGATTGGGGGAAATTAATAAGACCTTTGCCTTCATTGCATTCTTCACTTGAACACAAAAAATAATTAAACTCCTTAAAAGTATTTTTTTTTCTTTTCTTTACACTGTTTTTCTCTCTCTCGCGCTTCTTAAATGTTTATCAGGGGTTTTGGGAAGCTGCTGGGAGAGTCTATTCATTGGTTGCCTTAAGGAATTAGAATTAGCCCTTGTTGACGTAAAAATTTCGACACCTTTCTTCTTAAAAGGAGAGAAATTGGCGTATACGCTTTGCTACACACACATTTTATATTTTCTTTTTGAAACATGGACCGTACATTAGACATGGACTGAAAAATACGGGTTATTTTTGAGTCTAGTGTCTTTGACGAACATTATATGCTGAGGGTTACCAGATACATTTAGCTTTCTAGATACAAAATGATACTCAAAACCCACAAAGAATCCTCAAAAATAGCCTTAAAGCAAGGTTTCAAGCCCAATTTTAATGAAAGTTTACCTAAAGTCAATGTATAGCCCAACTCAAGCCAATCTCAATTCCAAAGAAGCCCAATTAGCGGTTTCCCAGCCCAATATGGCATCACACAAGACCATGAGTCGACGATATTCAATACCTGGTCCCCATACTAGATAAAACGTCCCTTAACACACACCCTTTTCTTTCTCTCCAAGATGGGGTAAAAAAATAGGGTAAAAACCAACCAACTAACCAACGGGATCTTCTTCTTAGTTTTCCATCTTTTTTAATTAAAACCCAAGGGGAGGGAGCCTGACTCTTAATTGTCTTGCCATATAGACTCTTCCCGCCCTCCCCTTTTCTCCCCATGCCTTTTTGGTGCTGGTATGTAGCCTGCGGACATCTATCTTTTCCATATAGAAAACCCTTTCCTTCCTGGCTTTTATTCCAGCTTATAGCGAGTTAGTTATAAAGGCTACCGAAATGGTTGCATGGTTCACTTTCAACCCATCTTTTCCACGATCGATAACCTTAAAAGATAGTGATGCCTAGCTCTCAACTTTGCCCCCCTTCCCCCTTGCTTATCTAGGGACTGGCGTAGGTTTTGCGGAAGGGGAGAAAGGGGGGGTTAGATTTAAAACGTAACCCTGTCATTCATTTTGATGGCAGTTCTTATCTGGCATTTTTTTCTTTTTTGTTTAGAGAGAAAAATCAGGTATCAAAAGTTTAGAACTTTGCTCCAAGCGTTTTATTCATCATGGTAGGCCTGTGCTCAGTGTCTCTTTACGTAGATTGGTTGGATAGTCTGTAAATGTGCGGGAAAGTTGAAAGCTATCGATCTATGTCTAAAACAGGGGCCCAAATGCTATGGGGTTGTATACAATCAGTATATATGCCCCCTTGTGACTCATCCATTGCCACTCTATACCCGGGTTGTTCGGGCTGCAATTGGAGGTTCGAATCGTCTTTGCTACTAAGTTTTGGCATGGCCTACGACGAGGCGCAATCGATGGTGTTTCGTTCGTATATACTGAGGAACGGGTCCCTGTGCCTGGTCTGTACTGTAGTGGTGTTAAGTCAGGGGCTCGTGTTGGTTGGTAGTAGGGTATGGACGTTTCAGTCCAGCTTCAACTGTATATACGTCTGGCAGTGACTTATCAACGCTCTTTACCCTCTTGTCTAAAATTTGGCTGTACGTAACGTTTCAGGGGCCCACCATGAAGTCAGCTTTAGCGTGGAGAAGAAAGGGATATGTTTCTCTATTGGTAAACGTCACTTTGCCCATGCGCAGTGTGACCCTTACGCACGAAAAAACACAATTCCATAGACTAGTTAGTAAAATTGGTCAGTCCAACTAAACATTATATTGAAGACACCACTCACTCACTATACGCAAGTTCAATTATTGACTATACTTCTCCGTCTGTCCTCCATGGGTTAGTACCCTTCTCAAAAGAGAACCGGAAGTGATGAATACGGTTGTAAAGACCGTCCTTCGAGTTTTAGCTCGTCTTGTTTGTTTAGGGTCTCCCTTCTTTATCTTTGTTCGATTTTGTTCTGGATTTGTATTTTTAGGACCGTCTCCCTGTTATCGACTGTTCCCCCCAGCTCTCGTAATCGCCCTGCTCCAAGACTTCTCTCTCTATCTTTCCCACGAGCTTTAACTTAACAGTCGATTCATCTCTTAGCTAAGCCTAAATACGAATGGCTCTCATCTAACTCACTCACCCCCTATGGGCTTATCTTTGATGTAATGGTAACCAATAGTAACTATACGTGGAAACTTACTTACTTCCAGAGCGCGGGAAAGTTATAATTGGCACGGTTAGACTGTTTTCATTGCGAACTGAAACTTTGAACTTATCAGCTATAGCTAGGAGAGGGTGTTAAAATCAAGCTGGATTAGGTTTAGTTTTTCTTTTTCTTTGAGAGCTAAAACTAATTTTAGTTTATCGATAATTTTGCGGGTGGTTTGTTTAAGCGTTTGCAGCTTTGAATCGCGATTATTTTTAGAGTTTTATTATGATGTTATCAATATTTCAGTCAAGCTGCTGGGATGGGTTTTATTTGGCATTGCTAACGGAGGGTTAACGTTTTTGAAACATTTTTTAAACGAATTCTAACTTCGTTTTTGCGACACGTTTTCTTTCCAATTGTTTCTCGGTGCAACTTGTAACTTTGTATACTATAGGAAATTAAAGTGTTGCCCGCATCTCTTTTCTCAAGTTCAAGCCCATAAGAAAAAGGGCGGGAAAAGAAACAATTTCTGGTTTATACATTTTCCCGCGCCAAAAACGTTACGTGATCTTGACTCTTTTTCGAAGCTAACCCTATAGCTATATAGGAAAAGGTGTACGATTTTATATATATAACCTTTACGTGTTTAGTTAGGTCCCAAGGTGGTACTTTTCGATCTTCTAAGCGTCTTTCTAACCCTAGCTAACATTGGCCGGGGCCCCCTTTGGGCATACCCTTTTTATTACTCGTGAGTTGGCGCTTATTTGGATCGAGATATTTCGTCAAAATTGGTTCCCAACTTCACCTTAAGATATATAGTGTTTTCCCTTAAGCTTCTGTCTAGGTGCAGCAAAAAAAAAAAGATATAGGAAATAACTATTTATTTCGTTTTCTTCCTTTTTCGAACCCAAGTTGGACGTGACTTTAGCCGTTCACTTTAGCCCTTAGGTTATTTCATCCGGAATTTATTCCACGTGCAAGGGTAGAGTGTATATAATGTTTTAATCTTAGGCTTATAATTCACTTTGGTGCCAATTCCGAATGAAATTTTCGAATGAGAACTTTGTAATTTGGTTATGTGTGGGCGAATAGGTTTTCTTTAATGTGGTTTGCCTTCTGAATCGTGAATTTTCTGAATGATATATCGATATGGTATCGTTTCCGTAGTATTTAATGGGTTTTCTACGTAAATCATTCGGTTTTTCTTAAGTTTTTCTTTTATCGCTATCTCTGTATCTCTATTTCGTGACCGTGGGTTTTCTTTTTAAGCTAAACTTTAATTACCATAGCATTAGAATCTTCATTATCCTGGCACCAAATGATGTATGTACTAGATATAACACGTTTAAATTGTTTGGTATCGTGAAAGATCGGTTGATTTTTTTATATATACCCTGATGGTACTGGTAATTTGATACTCGTAATATTAGAAGCAGGCTTAACGTCGTTCCAATTTTTTTCGGGCATTTTTTCTTAAATTATATTCACTTGGTGTATTAACGAATGGTCCCTCTAAACTAAATGAGTCTATCCCAATTCGAAGGGTCAATGTATTTTTCTTTATTACTTCAATTCGTGTTCGATTTGGTTGCGTTTTAGGCTTAAAATGAAGGGAATACTTTAAGTGGTACCAACCAAGCATGAGGGCCCCTCCTCCCGTTTTCGTAATTTGAATCGTCTAACCATCCCGTTGCGTCGACCATCTGCGCCCAAGAATGTTTCCCCCCTCCCTTATTGCCCTCCATGGTAGGACTCTCTCTGTGTTATGTACTGCAACATGGATAGCAATCGAACCCTGATTCTGTGTGTAACTAGCGTCTCTCTATATTCGAGTATATTTAGTCTACGTTGCGCTCTCTACACATAGTTGATAATAAAGCTCGTGAATGCTTGTTGGAAAGTTTCAAGTTCGAATGTTTCGAATAGCTAAATCTCAGGCCTATTTTGGGAGTAGGACCTATTAACAGTGTGGGACATTTGACTGTAAATAGCAATACTGTATAACGGAAGAAATCTACGAGGCTGGAGAACCGCATGCGTTTCAGGGTTTGTTATTAGTAATTTGTTACTAGAGCGTCACTGGTTTGGAACTGAATGATCTGAATCGAACAGAATTACTAGCTTTTCAGTGGTTGTATTAAACGAGTACAAATGACTGGTAACACTATCTATCGGTGAAAAACAAGTGAATGTGGCTAGTCTGATCTGTTCCACTCTGAACGCACACACCCTGTCCAAGAAACGAAAAGAGCATATACATTCAACAGCTTCAAAAGAGTTGAGAGTCTATATAGCTCTATTCTCTGTATTTTATTCACTATACCAGGGCATAGTACGTATTCCTGGACATGCCACAAAATGTTTTATTCGAAAAATCTTGTAGTGGGATGATGTCTGTCCCTCCATAGAATTATTTTCTAAAATGATAGACTCCCCAAATTCTAACCATCCGCCCCATTATATAGCTAAGGCTATATAGCCATGTAGCCATGGTGAGTCGGTTTTCTTCAAGGTACGCTTTACCTACACAGGAGGGTGACTGAAATGTTCCTTCCCCCCCCACCCTCTCTCCCGGGTGTTTGGCCATGGAAAGGTAACCTGGAAAATTGCAGGGTTTGAATGGTTGTAGACCTCCCGTTTCCACCTCTTTTCTTATACCCATAGGTTTGTTTTCTCCAACCCGAGTTTTCTACTTTTGGTTAAGAGATGATATTCACCTAAGCCTACTTTTTAAGTTCTGTAATCTCTGCTTGAATTACGATTCAAGTTGGCCGTTTTTTTCAACCTTCCCATTATCCTCCCTTCTAAAAGCAGTGGTCGGTTTTCCTTAGTCTATTATTTTTTAGCGGAATATATTTTTAAATTCGCACGCGGTGAATCTTACTTATTTATTTTTTCTTCTACTCATCCAGTTTTCCTGCTACAGCAGGTATATTTCCTCTTTATTTATATTGGGTTCTGTTGGTCCCATGCAGGTCTTCTGATAAACTCGAATGTTCACCCCATAAATATCATTTAATGTTTTGTATATTTTTACTCGAAGCCTAGCTAGAAGAACGTTTTTTGCGAGATTTATAGCTATAGGTATGTTTTGATGTTAAAAAAATCAAGTCTTGCTCGATCTGCACAGGAAAGGATTCTCGGTCTGTCTTAACTAAGTTCGTTGTTTATGCTGGAAGTTATTTAGTGTTGCGATCTGTTTATGGTGGTTTTTGATGAGTCTTGTTGATGGTTGCGGTTTGTTTACGGGTCTTCTAGAAAGGCATCGTTAACCTGGCGAGATTAACTTAAGTGTCCTTAAAATTAGATCTTAGAAATTCGGTCATTCGTCGCCACTAAACCCATTTATACGAGGGTTTTCACTAAAATTGTCCTATAACTTGTTTAAAATGATGTTTTCAAAGTGTTTGAAATTGCTGCAATTTAGAAACACTTCAGTCTGTTTGGGAAACTTTTGCCTTGGTTTACAAAATAGGCTTTTAACAACATAGTCCTGGCAATTTTGGCCTATTTTATCACCACTCTTCCGCCATTTTGATTCACTTATTTCGCGGAATAAGCCATTTCAGCTCTAGTATAGTAGTGATTAGGACTATAGCTTGACGTTTAATAACACAAAATAGGCTTAGCAACAAAATAGGCAAACTTAACCATTACTACTAGATTATAGACCAGGGGGACCTTCCTTATACCACCCAAATATCAAATTAACCTTAAAGTCATAACTCAGCTGGAAAAGAGGGGTCTTGTAGATTATGTAAATTTTTGCAGTACACATTTTTTTTCTGTTTCTTCCCGCCACTCCTAGGCTCCATAAAATTACTAAGTAGAAGATGGAATAGCGCATGCAAGTGGGGGATAAAACTACCTGTTTGTTGAAAATTTATCATTTTGCGAAATATATTCCGTTAAAACCATTAATCTCTAGGTTGCTAGGTTGGAAAAGATACCCCCAAAATTGTGCATCCCTGGTGTATTCATGCAGGCGTCTAGGGTGCTGTGCAGCCATTCCATTTTTCGGGTACCAAATTAAAGTTTTGGCCCTGTGTTTTGAGGAATTAAATTTCTCCATCCGCGAGAAGAGGATAGGGTTTGAAAGGAGGTTTGAAGGAGAGAGAGAGAGAGAGAAGGAAGGAAGGTATACATACGGTCATGCCAAGTAGAAAAGGGTGTTTGCGGCCATATCCAGCGTAATCGAATTTTCGCAGTTTCGCTGTCTCAGCGTTATTAAGGCGGACTGCTTCTCTCTCTCTCTTGCATAATGGGGTCCCCGCTTAATGAAATTAGCCCTTCCCCGTAGCGTCCTATCCTTTAATAAGGTTTGAGGGTAGGGGTTAAGGAAGAGCGTGGGGGTCGTGTTGCGTTCTCCTTGTTGACACACGTAGAAATTCAACCCGTTCCCTTCCTCCGGTCCTAGTCCTAACTCGCAGCGTATACCAACTTGGTTGGCTGGCTGTATACGGAAAAGTCTCTCCGGATTTAGTCGGAATTGATGTTCGTTAACGCTAGTTATTCCGACCGACACCACGACTATGATTGGGAAGAGCTAGTTCGCACTCTGTCTATCTCTCTCTGTATGAGTTTGCTTTGAAATGGAAACCGCTGTATTTACGTTTGACCATTAGAATACTTAAAATTTCCAAGAGTTAAACTTTGAAGTTTGATTGTTAAAGAGTGAAACGTAACACATTTGAGGATTTGTTTGTTGAGCTTCAACGGGGGACAGTTAACTCCGTATGAAGGTGTACCATAGTCGTCCAATACATAGTCGCAGAGTTTTAAAGGGTAGTGGAACTTTCAATTTCACTCGGTACTAGACCAACTTGATTCACAGAAGGCCTGGCAACACTGCACCGAGGTTTAAGCAGTTTCCCGTTGCCCCTTTAGTGTCGTCTGCTTCACACAAGGCTTAAGTCGTAGGCTTCTCGAAGTTAATTGCTTATGTCTCTTTTAATATTGCGGGTAGTCCAAATTGTAATATACGTTATTTATGTATACAGTGCACCTTTCCTTGAACGTGGCTAGATAGCTAAGCTCTCGAACCAAGCGCCTTCAAGCGCTTTTCAAAATTTGGTATTGCTGCAGAGAATCGCCGTCAACTCTTAGAGGAGTATTTAGCCTTATAGCTCGCGAGAAAATTTTCTAGATTAATGACGCCTCTAAATTGCTTCCACACCCATGCTCTTCTCCTCTCCTCTTCTCCGATCTGGAAAACCCAAATTGGAAAACCCTACAGCTTATGTACGTTCAGCCTGGATAGAAGAGGAACCCCGGGACTGAACGTTCGGCTTGATGAGCGAGCGTATACGAGAAACACGCGTTGGGAATTCAAATCGACTATCTTTGCCTTTGCCCTGTACCACCTTGCATTGCCTTGCCTTGCTTTGCTTTGCCCGTATCCCTGGCTACAATTTGTTTGCGGGGATTTTATGTCTACCGCGATTTTAACTGAAGCGTTTAGATTTAGGCTATAGGGAAAGAGAGAGGAGGATATGTATGGTATGGTTTACCTCGTATCTATCTGATTATTATACCGAAATGGAAATTCAAGTTTATTGCAGGATTAAACTTAAAAGGGAGCGTTAAATTAAAGCTTAATTTATTCAATGGGATGGGGAGATATTTTGTATCTTAGCTTAATTTTAATTAATTGGTATAAAGACGTAAACGTATTTTCTTATTAGGTTTTTAATTAGATGACTCTTAAAATACTTCAAGGTCAAATTGTACTGTTTAGTACACTTTCGGAAATTGTCTGTTAATTACTTCCTATTTCCGGAAGAAATTGACGGCCCAATGACTTGTTAAACCAATCAGTCACGTTTTTTTCTTGTAACCAATCTTTATGGTATGTACACTGAACGCCCCTTATTTTTGTAACGTTGACCAAAAACAGTAAACCCATTTAACAAATTCAAGGTGTGAAGTGCCCAAACAATTTTACGAAAACTTCTATTTTTTATTTTTCGTTTTTGTTCATGTGGAAAATGAACAGTTTCATATTCATATTGGATTTTTATGTTTTTTGTAGTCCTACTATTATTGATTACTTTTTTTTTCTTTTTTGTAAATTGCGACAATCGGAAACTCGATATGTATACATGAGTTTCGAGGGGTTCAATTCCTAGGGAACAGTGTATGTTGAATTACGATCACAATGGATTTATTTTAGTTTTTTTGTGCAAGGGGTTGGGCAGGAAAAAGAGATGAAAATTGAACAATAATGACTATTATAAACCGAATTTCACCCTTTCATTTTCATCTCTCTTCTTTCTCTTGTACTTTTTTCACATCAGTAGTATTTTTTACGGCTTTATCGTTGGCTCTTCCGAAGGTGAGAATATATATTTTTTTTTTGATCGGGACTGAAAACGTTGGCAGGCTTACAAATTTGCATATATAAGAGAGCGTGATGCGACGACGCCGGGGAAACGAGATAGGGAAGTTAAAAACCCTCTTTCCGGCCTGCGAATCTTTTACCCATCTAGGGATGCATTGAGGAGGGAATACTATCTATTGATGGGGTCCCGAACATCAAGGGGATGACTAGGGAAGTGGGATTGGGTTCGAGTGTCATCCTACCGCCTTTCTGATTAATCGCAAAATGAAAGCTTTTTTTGGGGTTCTTTCTACTTCTTTTTCGCCTTGGAAATAAGGTGATTTAAAAATACTCTGGCTGGATGTAGGCCTAGTGAGTGTAGTTCTCACCCTCTTCATCTTTTGAATTATTCAATCGCGTCTTTACAAGGCTTTAAAGTTTGAAATTTTTTTCTTCTCCTCCTTCATAGAAACTTGGTTCTTAGTTGTTACCTATATAGGTGTTTTTCATTGTTATTTGCCTGTATGCTATGCCCCATATTCCCAAATTTTGTGATCAGCATTTTTTAAGGTTCGAAAAGGAGGTTTTTCCTTTTAGAAGTTCCAAGAAAATTTGAAATATAAAGAAGCATTTAAAGAACCATTTTTTTATTCCAAGGATATTTTAGTATATGTTCTTCATATTTAATAATAGTCATCTAAACTCACAGCCAAAGCTAAAATTAAAACTATAAAAAATGGGTGAACATAATGTTTATATTATTAGTCTTAACTAATGGGAGTGCGATTCCGTTTTGTTTTTAAACCGAAAACCAGGGTTCTTAAGGTCACCTGAAGGTTAAGAGGAGATATGGGGGTTTTAGGGGGAGGGAAGAAGCTTCAGAAAGGCTGACGTCACTTGAAAAAAAAACTAAAACTAATTTTAGAGCTAGTAAAAAAAAAAAGATAAGGCAAATATTTTCGCTGAGTGTAACATGGGTATGCACCATGGAGCATCATCGCTATTTAATAAGGAGTGGTTTTGTTGGGATTGCAGCAGGCAGCAGGCAGCGTGTGCGTGTATGTTAAAGCCAGCGTGAACGCGAATCTCTTTCCGTTATCGACAATCTTGATCTTTTTGACAAGGGCAGCACCATTTTAAGTTCTTCTTTCCTTTCCTTTCCCCGACCCCCAAAATCTTATATACTATACCACAAGTGATTTTTTTTTTTTTATTTTATATATCTTCCATGGGTTTGGATGGGCAGTTTCCCTCCTATAGGGGGAGATTTTAAACTTTGATTCCGTTCGCACGAGGATCTAACATAATCCAATGGGATAACGTAACACGGTGACCTTTCCTTCCCGGCTGAGGGTAATGCGAACGTGCTTTGGTTGGTGCACGGCTAGGTATGGTAGGGAGACCCCGAGGAGAGACGGAGAGAGAGAGAAAGGAATGTTGTGTTGTAGGAAAATGAGGAAAAGTGGGTACTGGTACCCTACCCTGGCTGGTACCAGTAGTAAGGAAATGATGGTTACGTGCTTGCAATGAGGGCTAGCGAACCCTGTTTTGCGCCACCTGGCCGGATCTTTGCAAACTATTCAATCGACTTTGACCCCTCTTTTTAATTTTACACGTAATTTTAATTACGGTAAAATTTAAGAAACGGCACCAAAACCCCTGTCCCTGTCCCTGTCCCTGTCCCTGTCCCTGTCCCGGACGCGTCCGCGAAACCGGTTTCGAAACGAACGCTTACGATGGGAGAGAGAGAGGGAAAACGAAAGCGTGCGGGGAGAGAGATCGCTAGCGTACGCGATGGCGATACGAAGAGAGATGGAACCCAGATCGGAGGGAAACGAAGCTCCGCTGCCTGCCTGGTATATTAGTGAGAGGGGGAAGAGGGAGAGGGGGCATCCCGCTCGGAGAGGAGAGAGAGAGGAAAGAATGGTAGTTTAAATCTCGCGGGCTTTTTTAATTTTACACGGAATTTTAATTCCGGTAAAATTTAAGAAACGGCACCAAAACCCCTGTCTCTGTCCCTTTGTGCGCGTGATACATCAGAGATTATGCTGGATGGTTAGGTTAGGTTTCGTAAAATAGAGGGGACGCTTTACGGTCATAGTGATTTCTGGTTTAGGGGATCCAGGATTTTGTTTAAATACATTATTTGATTCGTATGGTTTTTAAAAATTATACTTTAGTGGGGTGCACAATTTAGTTTCATTAATATTATTTGAAATGTGACGTTATTAGCAATTAAAGGGATACACGATTGTGTTTCAGAAATGTTTTTAGTTGTACGATTTATTGGAAATCAACTATACGGGGGGTCACGTGAGCCGTGTAAAATTACTATTAAGGCCCAGCCCTTGGGCCATCTTGTTTTATTTAGATAACTGCCAGGAGATTTCCCCCCTCTTTGCAAGATTCTTCTCGCGGCGTACCCTGGTGCAGCACTAGTGCAATCTTTGGTTTGGTCCGGAGCGTACCGGCATTGTTTTGGGGCAATTTTTTTAACGCCTGCAGTCGTCAAGGGGGAAGATATTATAGAATTATGGGGCACTGTTCTTAGAGCGAGAGATAGCTTTTTTCGCAGTGTCTGCTCCCTCGACAGTTCTACTTTAATCCCCACGCGTCAGCTGTTAGTCTATGGGCTATAATAGTTCCACGTGTAATTGTTTGCGGGGTCCCACTTTTTTTAATGTTTTGTAAAGCAACGATTAAATTAAGATATGATGGTACAATGTGGACCCCATCATACTATACACGTCGTTCTACTTTCAATATTTGATGATGAAAATCGAAGCTCTGCGATGTGTGTATCCCGTCGGGTGATCTATCACGGGAAAGAGGCTGTGACTCTCCGGGAAGTCTTTTTTTTTTCTTTTTTACCAGCCTTTTATCCGTTTACCAAATATTACCATAGTATCTTAGCTCCTTGGAGAGTAGGTTTACCATTACAATATTGTGAGTTTGTAGTCGAAAACCATTTTTTACTAAAAATGTAAGCTAGATCACGAAAAATCCATAAATGTTTATGAAAAATGATACTGGAATAGTTGGAAAAGGGTATGTCCAGCGTGGCCAAGATCATAGAACCCAATTATTTGTCGCGCGTTGAAATATTTTTCTCCGAACTGTCGCGTGCGATTCTGACAACAACTATTGACACTTTTGATCTGGGCCACTCTATAAACCGAAATGAAATACATTCCTACATTTCTTACAATAAAAACTTCACAAAATGCCCATAAAGGAATTGTAGGCACTCAAAATTTTTTTCGGTGTAAAAATCGCTCATGGATATATAGTCGTGTCTAGAAAGTACAATTTTATTTTTCCCCCATTCCCCTATACTTAAATTCCCAATTGGAGAATACTCCAAGATCCAGTTCATCCTCCGTACAAAATTTAACTTTGTAGGCATTGTAATCTCAGAATGAAAAAAAAAAGAAAAAAACTTTCAGGGGGATTACTATGTATAGTATACCAAAGAGCAAAAGATTCTGGAGTCTATTACTATTACTCCCTTAGACATCGTCCCAGGGGTGAGAAAATGCGGGGGTGCATGGGTGGTGAGTTCATACTGGGTCTCTCCAGTAGTCTCCATTCCACCATCCTACGGCATAGGGTCCAACAGACCACATCCAAAAAAAGGAGAAGAGTCAGAATACGTAAACAAATGTCTCAAGGGGGTCCAACTTCCAAAAAAGAGGACCCCTGTTCCGCGTATAGTTATTCCCGTCTATGGGTTTTTGAGAAGAAAGAAGAGAAGAGATGAAAGCGAGACGTTGCCATGAAAATGGTATTCTATACAGGCGAGATGGCATCTCGTGCACCCTCTCCTCGCGCTCAAATCCTATCGCGTGAACCGGGCTTGGTCATGCGAGAAGAACACGGGCTAGAACTCTCCTCAAGAACGATTTGGTTACAGCGTGCTAAAACCCTGATACATCTTTCCCGCCCCTTTTTTTCCCGCCATCCCTACGATGGACACGTGGGTTCGTAAGAAATATAGTTCTAGAGTACGAAGGAACGCTGAAAAGTGATTTGTTTTAGCTGGCAGACGTGCGTATGAGGATGGGCATCGAGAGAAAACAGTCCTTGAATTTTAATTATTCGTTTTCCATGTGGATTTGAAGGCAATTTCACCGGCTGCGATGGTAAATATTTATTCGTGAGCTGAATATCGGATGCTGCCAGCGGAGAGAGTAAATAGCAACTGATGGCACCAGCATCTGTGTTTTGATAAGCTCCGGAGGAAGTTGTACCCAGCTGTCTGCTTTCGTTTCAACCTGTCTCTCGAAGTTAATCCGATTTTGGAATATCCAAAAATCGATTAGAGAATTAATTTTCCCTTATATTCCCGTCAAGGAGTATTCTCTGAGAAAATATTTTCTTGGAAGGAGTTTCAGTTGCTTCAAGATGGCAGAGTGTGTAACAAACTCGCTATCTCTGTTTATTTTCAATCCCTATAACTTCAGGAAGGTTCCAAAGGAAGCCTTGTAGCTTTTAGCCAGGGAGTCCCAAAAATTTGTTTACTTCTAAAGCGAAAGGATCATCAACCCCTTTTACACCAAAAAAAAAAGAAAGTTGGCCATCTTTTGGAGGTTTTCTTTTTTCTTCCGCGCCTTCCACTGTTTCTTAGCCAGAGCTCTCTCTCTCTCTTTCTCTTAGGAGCATTTTTCAAGTTGTTAAAAAGCGTCGAGAGGCGGCTAGAAGTTTATCTTCCTCTTCTTCTGACTCTTCTGTGAAGAGTATGGAGAAAACAAGACTAGCCAAAACCAAACGATGAAAGATGGTTCAACTTTGGGTTAGGATACATTGACATTGAATCCTATGTATGCTTTAGGTTGAGTTTTCTTAGTTTCTTCATGGGTGGCGACTAAATTGAAGGCCGACTTTCTACTGTAGTGTTTCCTCTTAGCGATAGTTTCAATATATACCGATGCCCCAGCCAAGGCTTAACCACTATTGGTGGTATAAGGCTGGCCCGGTCCTGATCTTGAGGATTCTTGGCTTATTTTATATTCTTTTTTATACCACCATACCAATCGTCTTTCTTACGTTCTCAAGATGTCTTGAAAAGTCTTCTTTCTTAGCCTCGGAATCAATTCTCCCAACGGGTGAGAGAAAAGGGACTTTCGGTGGCCCTTTACTACTAAGGAAAGTGCCAGCCAGAGGTGCCCCTATACATATACTCTCTTTTCGAGTACTTTGGCGCCAAAACCGCGCACACCATCCGCATCTCACGCGCCGCGCTCGCTATCTTTACCCGCTCTTTTTCTTAAGATTTCGCGCCATTTTTATTATTTTTTTTTTTTCTTTACTTTTACCAGAAGTGAGATGAGACTAGAAGTGAAAGGGTCTAGCATTGGTAGTAGATAATGGCACTAGTGAACAAATTTGAGGATTTTATGCCGCTTCCCACGCGCCTACACATACCGAGAAAAAAATTGGTCGAGTTCCAAAAACATTTCCTACCCCCTTCCCCTCAACCTAAAGCGGCTCCTTGAATCTAGTTCGGCCGTCTACCGCCACGAGCGTCTCACGTTTTGGAGGGAAAATTCAGAAACCGCTACTAGAGGGCCAACCGTTCTTGTGTTATCAAGAATATTCACTTTCTCCGAGTGAAGAATTTGGTTAGCTCAGTACTTCTAGTCTCATCTCACTTCTGCTTTTACTTGTGCCTTGCCGCCTTTTTGGCTCTCTCCTTATCTTTGATAGGCTAAACTTCGGTGACGGGTTGAGATGTTTCATTCAAAAAGGAACCGTTATAAATCCACCCTTATAGAATCGTGGGTGGTATATAAGCAATTGTTTTTTTCTTGTCTTGAAGTAAATAAAAGAAGAAAATACTTTTTGGCTTGAAAGATGCTAAATTTATCAGAGTAAAAAACACTTTTCGGAAGTATTTTCAGTTTCTGAGGAAGAATTCCAGTCTCTCGACAGTCTTGAATAAATAGCGTAGGGGTTTGTTTTTGGTCCATTTTTCTTAGGGAGAAATCTTTTTTTGGGTCATATACCCTTGCCGTATCGGATGGAGCCGGTATATAAGGAGAAGGGGCCATGAGACGTGCTTATTTGACTGTATCCAACCCAGCTAGCCAGCCCGGGATGGCTTATACCCTTTTTAAAGCGTAGGCGTTTAATTATAGGGAATTACGATGCTTTTTGAAAGGAAAAAAAGAAATATATACATAAAAATCACGCAACCTGACAATTATATTCACCGCAAGTCTTCCTTCGTGATTTGCTCGTGCCAAAAACCATTAAATACCCGTGCGCTCTAGGTTTTTCATATTTTGTTTGCCCCTTTTTACGCTATATTTCCAAATATATCGTGCTTCGCACTCAAAATTATCTTTACATTTATTATTTTTATCGCGTATAACATTTTTTTTTTCTATTTTTGGTTATTTTTTCTTTCACTTTGAAACGTTTATAAGCCTAGTTAATGTTTGGTTTCTATCTCTAGTTTGTTTTTAAAATGAATCTAGAAGATAAATTACTTATTATCTAATATTTTAATCTTGAAATGTTTCACCCTGACTTCTATACTGTATTTTTGCTTCATTATAATTATTTTACTATAGCTAGTTCTCTATTCCGATGTATATATACACATATATATATTTTCTTAGAATTTTAAAGAAAACCAGTTTTCATAAGCTCATTTGGGTGGGTCGCCTTTTTGACAGTTAGCAATTATATGCGGAAAATGTTAAACCCGGGCTGACTAAAAATATTTTTATATATACGTGGAAGATTTTTTTCGTCTATACAGTTGAGTTTATAATTACGATTTAATGACTAATAATTAACTCTGTGAATTTTCTCTTAATCCTCGGTTCGTACGTTGTCTGTTGGAGGTAGATCATCTTAAAAAGATCCTGTATCGAAATTAAACGCAACCTTTGTCTTATATCAGTATATAATGTCCCACGTTTAAAAGCGCGGGAAATTTGAACCCCTGCAATCTTGCCTTCACAACTTAACATAACGTAATGTAACGTACATCCGCGCTTCCTTCGCTATCTCAAAAAAAGGTCTTAATTTCATTATCGCGTCTTTCGTAAAATTCCTCCTAATAAGGTCCAACCGGAATATGCAATGATTTAAAAGGTGGATTTTAATTATTCCAGGGTGTTAAGATAGGTTTTAGGCGTTGCAAACTGCGAGTGAATTGACTTTTAGGTCTCTCTTTCGTAATTTCGCGGTAATTCTTGTCTTTGGCACCCCGTTCTTTCCTATAAAAACAACCATTTCCGGAAAAAAAGAGGGGAAGGAGGAGGAGAGGGAAGGGGCCAGCCTCTTACTTCCGTTTCTCACTCATTATGAATGACTCTCGTTATAATTTATCCCCATTGAGCTTTCTTTCGCTTCTTCGAATGGAGGCCACGTGCGGACGTAACCATGTAGCGCGCGCGCCTTTAAATGAGAAGATATTAGCTTCGCGAACTCCATCTCCATCTTCATCCTCATCCTCAACCTCTTCCTTTCTCTCTTTCTTTCTTTTTATCCCTTTTGGCTCTTCTTCATTTTCGTCCTTATTATTTCTAAGACAATCTCATTTTTCTAACGGCGTGGTGATGTTATTAACAAAATCTTTGGAAAGGACTATGTATCAAAAAGGAAGAGGTGTTTATGGGGTCGTTGTAGTTTGTTTAGTGAAGTTCTGCATGCAGGAGTGGGTTTTAAATCAGAGTTATTGTTGTTTTAAATAGATAGCGTAATATTTTAATGGTGCAGAAGAACATAGAGCTCACCATGGGATATAGTTTAAGGTTGTTGATTGTGAATCGCAAGCACCGTTTTCTGTAAAGTTTCTCATGAATTAAATCCAGTAACTCGGTGTTATCTTTGACTGTACTAAAGGGATTAAACTTAATCCATAAAAGCTATCCCTATCCTTGACAGTGATAAAATGATTACACGTAATCCTTAATCGGTGTATACATAGAATCTAGGTAATTATCTCCTTTTTAAGCAGTAATTTTTTTGGTTTTTTACTGAGTTTAGACAGTGCATGCACTTTTATAAATCTTGTCACCAAATCAAGTTGAATTTCTAAATGTAGGCAGCAACTTTCATTGCCTTTATGTTCTCGAGAATCAAATCGAGGAGTTTTATATACCTAGGCTAGCTTTCTTTTCGAAATGATCCCCTAAGTTTGATTACGGTACTAAAACTTCTTATCGACGTTTTTTTTTTAAACGATTGCAGATTCCTTTTTCTTATAAAATGCCTTTTTTCTTCTTTTTCTTAATCGGCGTACAACCAACCGCACATTACCGCTTGCTTTTGAGAGAAATTTAGGAATCCTTGTGGTGCGTGTGCTTTACTGCGGAATTCCTTTTAAATTTTATTATCAGCGATTCATTCACCTTCGCTATATAACGAAGAAATCGAAAAAGGAATTCCAAACCGAATTTCCGTTCATTAAATCAAAGACCAGATCGAGCCTTAGATTTTTTGGGGATAGGGCTCCATGCAGGAGCAGATTACGATTACGTTTAATGGCCGTAGGTTTTTTATGCATATATCATAAGTTTATAAGATATATTCCATAAGTATGACACTACATATACTTCGTAATGCTAGAAACTTACAGCTCGAGCTAGTTCGAGAACGACGGAAGCGAGAATTGATTGACTACACTATCGGTTTTGCAGCAAGTCCATCTTCCTATTTAGTCTGTACTAAGCCTTTGACAGCGCCTCACCAGGCGATATCGCTTTACCTCGAATCTATGACCTACGTCACTTCATGACAAGCTCCAGTTTGTATCCAGTGACAAACTTATGGAACGTATCTTATGATATATATACGAATCTCAAGCAATCTAGCAAAAAAACCCGCTAAAGCATCCAACATTGGCGGGTTATTTAGCTAATGTCTTCGAATTTACAGCCGTGCACATCTGCGTGCAGTGTGGTGCGGTGTGGGTTGCAGCGTGGAATCGTTGAGGTTATAGGCAAAAAGCAACTTATGACCCTGGTGATAAAATAACTAAGGCGATCAGTATAGTATGGTTGGTATTCGTAATATTTACCATGGCAGAGAGAGCAATGAAGGGTTTAGGAGGTTGTGTATGCGTTTATACCGACGTTGATTTCGCTATGTTCTTGCTTATAACCATCAGTCGCATTTCCTGGTGAGAAAAAATCATGGTATAAATCCATACGTAGCATGCATAGGGATGGTATCGTTTAGATGGCTTGCTGAAGAAAGACATTAAGACGTCGGAAATTCCCTCCTTTTTTTTGTTGTTGTAGGGTTGCACAGCCACTATCCATGAATCAGTTTTTTCCCCCCCCCTGATGCATGATGGTCCCCATCGTATAAAACATTTACCAAACCACTATAAAGAATATCTGAAGCTGTAATAATATTATTTATGTCTTTTGGTTGGGCCGTATTACATGGTCTGGCTGACACACGTTAAGCTATTGATTGCCAGCGCTAGCTTGGGTCTTTGGTCTTTGAACCACCCTCCCCTCAATGCCTTCGACGTAATAATGGCTCCTGGAATACCATCCAATTTAGGCTTAAGAGCATTTTTATTTCATTTCCCTTTTATTTTCTTTCGTTGCACCTGATATTAATTCGAATCAGCCAGCCGACTTATCATTACGACGTACCCCAACAGAGAAAAAAGTGGTCTTTTGTTGTGTTCGACGTACTATGACGTTGACGCGTCCCATTTCGCCTCCGGGCTATTTAGCATGGGTTTATCCTGGCGTAAAAACGTTTCAACTTTGCCGACAATTTTATTGGCTGCTCTGGGGCTGCATGTCCGACAAACTGTTCAAACCTACTGTCGAAATTGGTTTTGAGCTTTCTACTTAACTTTTTTTTTTGTCAAGGGGAAGCGCGGGAAGAAGAGCACGGTTTATTGTCGTTTGATCTACCAAAGGACCCAAAATTCCGTTCGCTGACGCACGCGCTCGCGCTTTGTAGTAATTAAGTGATAATGAATGATTCCTCTAGAAAATATTCAGGATATTTTAGGATTCAGTGAACTTCAAAAGTCCCAGTACACCCAAAATTGTTTCTAACGATTTTTACGTACGTACACCCAAGAATTATAACCTTTTTCCAAACATAACCTTATCCGGTTGAGATAAGTATATGGGTAGTATACGGGCTAGTATTGTTTTGAAAGAGTAGAGGAGCGTCTCCTGGTGGAGTATTTTGCATAAACTGAAACAATCGCCTACTGTGATATCTTTATTTACCTGTAATTGAACCCGAGTCGACTAAGGAATTATAAGGTAAATCATAATAGGCCATAGATATGGATGTAAGAAACTTTTTCTTGAAGATGATTCGGTAGTCCGTAATTTTTGTCACGCATGGCCATGCCGGTAGGCCCCTATGGTAGCCCCATATTTATGAACAGTATTATTAGAATATGTCTCAACCTATAGTTAAAAAAAACCATCAGTATAATTTTCCATGCCTGACTTAACTTTCGCAATTTTCTAAACAAAGTTATTTAGCCGAATTAACATTTTTTAAATGTTATTCATTCAAAGTATGTTACAAAGAATTTCGCTCGAGTCAAATTAAAATTATAATTTAAATAATAAATCAGTTAGCGCTTTCATGGACCTCTAATTTTAATTAGCGACTTGAAAGAGAAAGAGAGAGAAAGGAAAAATGCCAACTGCATGCAGGGAAAACTAAAATAAACTTAGTGTCTTTATAAAACGCAACCAAAGTCCTTGAACGTCCTTGACGACGGTACATACTTAGGTGTACTTACTCAATTGAGTAGAAAGTAATTTTTTACGTAGAAAATTATGGACGAAAATTTAGTAAGTAGAAAAATCTGGCTTCTGGCAAGCTTCTGACGTGCTTCTGATTATTACGTATTAAAAATTGGAGAAAATTGGCAGTAGAAAATGAAAGGGGGAGAGCAGAAACTCCCCCCCCCCCTGTATCTCATAAACGTAGAGCCTGTTATGAGGGAAATATAATTTGACAGCGTCCTACCGGTCGTAATTTCGCGCAAAAAAATATATAAAGATAGCCTCGCACACCTTTCTTATCGTCCCTCCGAGGTATAATGACAAGATAATGCCGATCTAGTCCGTAAAACGTTATATTAGTTATTCTAAAAGCCATGCCACGCATACCGTAGTATGTGTACTGTCGGTTTCCCCGCAATGATTCAACCAGCCACGTTCGCACTATCAGATTTTGCAAGATCGGCCTTCCTCGCTTAATTTACAGACCTTTAATTAAAGGTAGTTTTATGTTATTAAGACTTTGCTAGAAAATAACACCGAAAATGACCAACTATTTTGAAAATTATTTGAGTTGTTTTAAACGGTTTTGTTGCAATGTCAGGGTAGGTGTAGTGTATAGTTATGGATTAACAATGGGATCGATGAATTGTGATAATGGTTATTGTTTTTGTCAAGTTAGGCTTAGTAAATTTAGATTTTACACGATTTAGAAACTATTGAAATTAAATGGCAAGTTAAGGCTTTGTATATCGTTTACTGGATGGGTTTAAGGGTATTTAGGCTTAGGAAATTAACGCTTATTGAATGGATTTAAGGATAATTAGGCTTATAAAATTATTTTTTATTCGGTTTAAGGGTATTTGGCTTAACAAATGAACTTTATTATGTTTAAGGCTATTTAGGCTTAGCAAATAAACGTTTATTGGATAGATTTGAGGATATTTAGGCTTAGTTAACAAATTCTAGTCAGAACACCGCTAATAAAATAAATACCAGATACTAACATTTCGTGTTTGGTCAACTAACTTATCTAAAATCGAAGTATTCGAACGGTAGCTTCATTTTTTAATGGGCCTCTTTCAAAATTTATATATATTTAGTTTTTTTCTTTTAACCTGGGGTATAAATTAAACGAGCATGTATAAAACTGAAAAAAAAGAACCGAAGTTTGATGTCAATTGGTAAAAGGGGTGTGGCCCCGAATTTACTCCCTGTGATAAATTAAGCAAAAGGGGCAATTAATGGGCCTCCTATCTCCCATGGGAGGGAGGGGGGACGAATACCACCCTGACTTTATCCCCCCGTTTAAAAAAAAGGAGAGTTTTACACACGTAAAGGGAGATCTGCATCAGCTATGCACCATCACACTTTTTATCCCGAGCAGGTACATGAAGCGTGAAAACATTGTAAATTTTAAACGGTTTTCTTTTTTTTTCTTTTACTATCTAATTTTATACTTTTTTTCTTCTTCTTTGGAGTCCAGATTGTAAATCAAATTTATAATTTAAGTTGTTTTTAAGAAAATTGCCTTATATGGAAAAGATGCCAGCGAACGGGGACCGTTTATAGGTGTTTTTTGAGTTTTTAAAAATACTTATAACAGTGGGAAATATACAGGGTGTTTCTGAACTCGAAAAGAGTGGCCCAGACGGCAAAATGGAGATAGTTTCATTTTTGACTCAAAATCGTTCACAGAACATCCCCCTTAACTTACTCCAGCCACTTCGAGAAAAACTTAACACTACCACTCGTGTAAATACGTATATACTTCTTGGAAAACATATTCGTTGAATTCCAACTTATAATATTAACACACACATACGCATGTACAACAAAACCATCCTTATGTAATTTCTCTTCTCGTCAAGCTGGTTTTTTCTCTTTTTTCTACTCCTTGTTCTTTTCTTGGGATAATTTTTATAAATTTTCTTTTTCTCTTTTTCTGTCTCATCATTAAAAGGCACAGAGTAGAGAGAGAGATAGAAAAAGAAAGAGAACATTGAAAGATGACTAGTTTGAGAGTTTATTATACTGAAGGGGGACGGGAGTTGAAATTAAGGGGAATGAGAGATAGCAGCAGCGTAGTATAGAGAATGCGAACTAGCCAGACAGCGTGACTTTTAGAGTATAGAATAGGGTAGACGTTGTAGACATATCTCTCTGGGAATGTACATGCCGCACGTCGTGATAGTAGGCTTAACGTTTTATACGCGTGCAGCGCGTTACGGAAAAATGTTTGTCATTTTTTTCTCCTCCCCCTTCGCTTTAATGATAATAGTTGCAGCTGTATACCAGAATTACACGTAACAACAGGGTTCATACAAACCTGGAAAACCTGCGGGTAATATCGGGGAGATAAATCGTTGACTAAAAGTTAATTCAGGGAAATTTTGTAATTTTTAGTGTAAAATTCAGGAAAATTGGTCAGGCTCGTGTAAGTTTGGACTGAGGGCGTTGCTCAAATTGAATATAACCAATCCCGTATTGTTATTACTCTAAAATAAAAAAAAAACACTCTTACAGATAGGCCTACTAGATGGCGCCTCGTACCCATGGAAATATAATAGTGAAAACCTGGAATTGTCGAATCTGTTTTTCAAAAGTAATTGTATGAACCCTAAAACAGCACACGAAAAGGCGGGTTCTGTGCCAGAGAGGAAGTTGAATTTACGATCTAATCTATGATATTATTTCAGTAAATTCCACCCACCAACTGTAGGCTATACTGTATTTGAGATATCTATGGTTATGACATTATCTGTTATTATACAAAAATGGGTTGATTCTTTTATCGCTTGTATTTCAATCAAGTTGGAAGTTGTATAAGTAACTCCCATTTAAAACGTTTGTAGTATAACCTTAAACAGTCTATGAGTTCATAGATAATGATAGTTTTATGTTTATATAATTTAAAGTCACGATTTATGGTTCTTCCGCACGAGGAGCTAGCTATGGAGTTTTAGCTCGTTTGTCCTCGTGATGTCGGCACGACGAAATTGAGTTCTTCAAAAACAACAAATGGATGATGATGAAATGATTATACTTTCGACCTTCCGCGTTCCTATCTTTTGAACCGAAGTGAACTGAACTAAGAGACAGACGTTTCTTTGCGAATCAATCTTCATGTGTTGACAAGGGTTAATTGTTTTACGTTAAGAACGCTTTGTTCATGGATGGGATTTGAAAACAGACAAAACGCGGGGTGTAGAGCAAGGGGTATTATATGCTTGGGTTGAAAAAATTACTTCGTTACTGGTCCTCGTACAATTACAATGTCCATTGTTAATTCATTTGGTTGTAATCCACGTTTTCCGAATTTGGCTCGTTACATTCTGAATGAGTTAGCAAACAAACAGAGGAAAAAGGAAGAGGGGCGATAGTGTCCTGGTGGAGTGGAAATAAGTGTATAAAACTAATAGATCGTATTAACTAGAGAGAGAGAAGCTCAATTACCTGATCCCCTGTAATTGCCTCCAACCAACCTCTCCTCCTTTTGTACCTGCAAATTTTAATCGATTAAGAGGTTCTCATGGCGCGGCCTTCCTTTTTAAAATCAGGAAGTGCATGCTAGCAAGGCCTCGGCTGGAATAGATAATTGTTAATTCTCTCTGTTGTAGTTAGTTACCAAGGTAAATTAGTTGAAGTAAAACGTGTGTTGCTTTAATTCGTACGTCCACAACGCGGATTTTGTTTTGTGCAGTTTGAATTAGCAAATTCATTAAAAGCTTTATGGCGTAATATGTAATTGGTAGAGTGATTTACAAGCTCAACGTGAAGTACGTAAACAGTCTTGACTATTCCCTAACGATAAGGTTAAACTTTAGGTTACAAACTTCTGATTTTATACAAGCGGTGTCTATGTTAGAACTGTTTCATTGTAGCCAGCTCTTCCTAATTTCTCGAACCATTGTCGGCTTGGCTTTTACTCCATTTCAGGAAATCCTTTCCTATCTTTTGTAGCAAGCATGCATGGAGTAATATAAAGAGAATGGTTCCTTCCTTCCGTCAAAAGCCATTCTCAACTGGCAGGATTGTAAGCGCTTTCCGTATACTTATTACCCATTAAGATTGCGATTGTGCATGCAGCTTCGCTCTGCAGTAATACCATAGTGGCGACGTCCCCGAATTAGCCATTTTAATCCTTACGGGACTTAAAGGACCAATCGAATTGGGGCTGAGTATAAGTTTCAAATCCTTGGATATGTCTGATACGTATACCTTTTCTCCGCTCTGTCTTCTCCTTCGAAAGGGAAAGGGGCTTTGGAACAAAAGGGCCGAACTAGCTCTCAGGGAAAGATTTTAATCCTGACTGCACACATACTGAAGGGTGGAGGACTGACTAGCTCTTCCAGTCTCAAAGCTACGAATGACGATCCTACTCCCTGGTAGGATTTAGTCCCAAGTATCTTTAACAAGTTTCCTTATTCCTTACTTAACTAAGGCCCCGGCGCACCTATTTACCCAAAGACTCCTTCCTAATCGCTCTATTGGCGAAACTTAATGGCTTAATAAATAAGGCTTTAACAATATCAATTGCTTTTCATTATATTGGGGGTTTTAGTGCGTGTGGTTTTGTCGATTTGGCAATTTAATGTCTTAGCTTTTTTTAAAAAAGACTTGAGTGACTCATAAGTTCATAAGATATGTTCCATGAGTTAATCACTGGTTACAAACTGGAGCTTGTCATGAAGTGACGTAGGTCATAGATGTTGACTGCAAGAAACAATTAACCTTTGAGTGTGATTGTTCCTTTTTATTATTACTCTACGGCTAATCACACACTAAACACTCCCAAGACCTCGCTGTATTGTTTTATTTTAGATATTCAACACTCAATGTGTACAAGAAACTAAAAATAAAGGACCCAGAATAGCCTTTTCTCCATCCAAACTTCTTCGTTTTACGCGTTCATGAAGCGTCATTCTATTTCTCGCAGCAACGGATCGTTTACCATCCAGGCTGAACATTCCTGGTATTCCCTCACCCTCTCTCTCTCTTTCTCAGTCGCATCCCAAACGTACAGTCTCTCTCTTTCTGGACCCCAAAGCCAGCAGCTAGGACTTCAGTTCTTTATATTCCCGTATTCAAACACGCGTGAAGTTTTCCGCTGGAAGATACTTTCGCTTCCTCGCCTTAGGAAAACAAAGTTTTATAACAAAATTCGAAATATACAAGCGCCTAGCTTACTTGGTCCTGGATGCATGATGTAATGATTTTTTGAATTTCAAGCGAGCCAAGCTCTGACTTCGGAATTAATCTGGCATGACCTTGCTGTATAGCTAATGTGCAAGGGACGCTAACGCTAGATTATCAACATTTTAAGGGATAAATTTAAACAGTGACTTTGCAGTTTCCCCAAGACATTTTTACGCGCCTTTGCGCGTATTACAGAGCACGCTAGCTATAGGACAGCGTGTCAAATTCGAACCGTCGACTCGACGAAAACCGCTAAATATTTTCAACGTCACGCGCGAGGAAAATTATACAAGTTAAAATCCAACGGAAAATGTCTTGACGTTTAAACTTCTGACGTACACGTCCGAGTACTCTGTTACTATGATGTGTTTTCACGAAAGAACTACGTGTTTTTCTTTAAAAAAAAGAAAGAAATGAAACGTTGCGGTTTTACATCCGTCCTTGAATCATTCATTATATTCGTCGATCGAGTTTTTAAGCGACAAACAAACCTCAAGCAATTTTTAGAATAAAAAATAATAAATTAGCATCGCAATTAGTTTCCAGGGCTCAATTAATTCATTAACCCATTTCCGTCCCTTTCAATAAATAAATATATAATATATATATAAAACCCCTAACGCCCGATTAATTTAAATCGTTAAGTCTAATTTTGTCCTTGAGGCAAATGAGCTTTCCATCCCCCTCTCTTTTTGGAAAAGCTATCAATTGCAAATAACAATGCGTATTGTTTTAATGAATTATAAAGAGACAGAGAGAGAGAAGAGGGGAGGGTATCAATTTGAATTGGTATCCATCCACCTGTCTCTAGGCAATATTATGTATGTATGTATATATATATATAAATTTTGAGCGTCTATCCCCGGATTGTGTAGGAAAAAATACACGTAAAACTAATTAAGAGTCTGCGTAGGCCTAGGGAGTTAGGCTTAGCTTGGAAAATTATAAACCAGGAATCCTTTCTTATCCCGTTGGCCAATTGGTATTCGCACGGTGCACATAATACTAGAGAGATGCCCACCGTAAAATGCGATGGGTGAAGGTAGTAGATTCGTACCAGTTATAAATGCCAGTAGTGTTGAGACGCAAGGTTTAAGAGAGTACATGCTATAGGGTGTACAGAATTCTAGCAGTAGAACAACGCTATAGGCGCGGTTTATAACCTCCCTTGCCCCTCTTAATTACAATCGCCTCTCACCTACTGTTGGGACGTGATGAGATACTCACCCATCATGCTTCTTCTGCAAAAAGAAAGATTCTCAGAAAGGGGAGGATGGAATTGTAATAGAAAATTTTTTTCTTTCTCTCTCTCTCTCTCTCTCGCTCTCTCTCTCTCTCTCCCTCCCTCCCTCCCTCTTCTAAAGTTTACCGGGTGGATTAATAACAACGAGTATATATACTCGATGCGTGCTTATATCTACGGTTGGGGCCTCTTACAGATGATGTTTTTTTCGTATATAGCTTGGGGCTGACTTGTGGAAGAATTACTCGTTATCTGAGAGTTAAGAGAGCCCTTTGCTTGCGACCGTGCTGTAGAAAACCAGTTCTTAAGAAATGAATTTCTTTTTAACTCTGAGAGATTCGGGTCTAGGTCAAAAATGCGCTTTAATCGTATCGTAATCGTAATCCGGCAGAGTGGAGTTTTAGTTTTGGTGATGAGTATTATAGTTTTGTTTGAATTTTATTTTTGGTTTTTTTTTTGTCATTCTGAACGGCCTTGTTAATACGTAAAGGTTGCTGTACTTGACTGCTATTTACTTCCTTCCTTTGATGTAAGGACATAACAACCGCGCTGAAACAAAAACAAATTCTTCATCAGGTGTTGTTATAAATTTAAACTTGTCCAATTTCAAAACAGCGACCTCCATTTTGTGACTCGTGCTGGAGCTCGTGGGATGTCATTGCTCCTCCCCCGCTCATCTTCAGTTCCATATGTTTTCTTTAAATCGTTTTTGTTAACCATGATCCTGGTTCTTCCTAAAAAAAACCAAAATTTTCTTGGAGATCCCATACCCATTTTCATATAAAATTTCTTCCCAGAGCCGTTTACATTATTCTGACAGATTGCTCCTGAAAAAAGGAGCCCTTCGCCATATATAGCTCGGTCATCTTTTATTCGTATATAGTGTGGGACACGTTGGTTGCTTGGTTGGGCCCTATGAGCGGATGGGGATAGGGGATTGGTGGAGATGGTGGTTGGAAGGGCTCTTCCAGCTCTATATCGGGAAGAAGAAAAAAAAAGAACAGGGGATAAGGACTCTTCTGGCTTTATCCTTGATAATTTATGTATGTATATACCAAAAGGAAGGGCTCGGATATAAAGATCCCTATACGGATGGTATGGATGTAGCGTAGCTTCCCTTTTCGTCTTTGCATAGCACTTGGCGCCCGGGTAAGGGGTATATATATATATATGCTTGTATGTGTACTGTATAAGCGTATATACAGGGTGTTTCTCATAAGTTTGGTTTAAATTAAAGGGGAAGTTCTTTGGGTGCACGATTTTGAGTCGAAAATATAACTTCTATCTCCATTTTGATTGCCACAAGGGCCACTGTTTTCAAGTTAAGATTAGTTAAATTAAATTTAATTGAGAAACTGATTTAGACAATGATTTCTAATTTAATTAATTAAGGAATCATCGCTAAAACACCCATCAAATCTTAACTCGAAAACAGTGTCCTTCGGGGCAATCAAAATGGAGATAGAAGTTACATTTTTGACTCAAAATCGTGCACCCAAAGAACATACCCCTTAATTTATGGTGCTAGACTTATCAGAAACACCCTGTATATATATGTATATAGATCTCTTCTCAAGATTTTGATATATCCCATATATGTAAATCCTCGAAATTGCTGTCTTTCCTTCAACTCTGGCTCTTTTTTATTTCTGACCATTCCCGCATTTTATATCTAGTCTTCTTTCTGACGTTATTCCGCTCATATTTTTTATATGAAAAACTTAGATCCAACCCCGGATATTTAGGAACCGTTCCGTTCTACTCTGATTTTATACAAGAAACGCGGGAAGATGGTGCGGTGCGCGTGCAGTGCAGTTTTTGATATCGTGGAAAGCAAAGGGGATGTGATTGCGGTCCGGGGTTTGAGGGGATTTTGGATAGGGTTAAAATGTTATACTTTTTTTGGGGTTTTTATCATGCATTCTCGTCTTTCAACTTGAAGACATCGTTATCGAGTGCTCCTTCAATGAAATGGTGCCCGTAACTATTTCACCGTCCCAAGTTATACCTTCTCAATGGCTGGGGGATGATAAAGAGTATCAAGCTTGACCTTATGAACTTTGTAGGGTTCATCAGTTCATATAAAAGTTGTACATATGAACCCCGAATTTATTAGTATGAGCGTCGAATCCAAATGTAAATAAACAAGTTCTCTTATTTGCGTGTTCCTGAAGAGTAAATCTATGGGTCGACATTTGTCATATATATGTGAGAGGATAGGAAGGCGGAGCCAGCGGTTTAACAAATTTTTAAGCCCTTCCCCTTACCTTCAATCATATGAGGTCTATGACCTCTTTAAGATTCCAAGTGGAAGAAATCTATGTATTCATTCTTTGTATGACTTCATTTGAATTAGGTTTCAGTCAGACCAACTTATGTTTTAAACAAAGTTCTTTTTTGCATTATGAAGTTAGTTTTTCATATTCAGTATAGTTTTTTGCTCCCTCAAATACCTCAATCATAGATCTTAATTTGCATATTACCAAATTTTAAAAAAGATGATTGAAACAGTTGAATATTTTTATCTCGAAACTTCGGCGGAGTTTTATTAGTTCATGGATGTTTTTTTTTACCCCTCGATATTTTTTTTTTAAGATGGCTGCTTCCATACCATCATAGTTTGTTCAACTTTCCCCTGTTTTAGGATTGCCTTGTGTTTTTTCAGTTATTGATTTCTTTGTTATCAGTAAGTTTTCTCTGTAGTTTCTCTTTTTCTGTCTGGGACATTCCCTGGAGGATGCAGAGTATTTTTTTGAAGCCTTGTCTCCGAATGTCGTTTTTTTTTTAACTTTCCAAACCTTTTTATGCTAAAAGGTTTTTTTTTATATTCCTTATTTCTTCAACTTCCCCGCGACCAAAAGATTTCTTTCTTATGTATTTCCGGAGTTTGTAGTATAAATTTGCATGAAAATCCCCAAGCGATCTGCTGTACGCTGCTCAGACTTGTAGCTTGCACACTTTTTTTGTTTTGTTTTAAAAAGCAAAACTGTTATTATACTTGTGTTTTAAGGCTTTTATGTTTTAAAAAGTATGTTTTTCATTTGGGTGAAAGTGAACTTTAGTATATTAGTTTCGGTTTTAAAAACTTATTTGAAAGCGCAAAGGCTAAACTTGAAGATTTGGGCAACGTGAGTTAAAGTTATACGATGAATTGCATTTATTACTTATTAATCATTTTTAAAATTAAAAAAACTGGTTTAAACAATTTAAAATTAACTATAGACAAAATTACAATCCGAATGCGAAGTCACGTTTGATAATATTTAAGTGCAGTTACTTCCTAAGGCGCTCTCAAAATATGTGATGTTGCCATAGATATTGTATGGAGGTGAACTTTGACCTCAAAATTCCTTATACTTTAAAAAACACTCGTAGAAATGGGTCATCATTGGATATGACCGATTACGCCAAAAAAGAACTTTGGAGTCGCTCTTCATGCATATTTTCTCTGCACCATTTTCAAATATACTATATTTTTCAACGCATTTTATATCAGTTCATGCAATATAAATGAAAATATACCAAAAAATATATATTTTTGTTTATGTTAGCTACTTTTTCTCTGGCAATTGTTCTCTTGAGAACTAGAGCGTATATTACCACAAAATTTTATTTTCTTCATCCCTGCAAATACGCAATATTTTGCCAGTGCAATATAAAGCGGGTTGAATGTTCTTTTGAAAAACCACAACGTACAATCTTGTTTGTTTTTAACTGACTGTTACGTTTGCCCTGCAAAGTATATTGGAATAAGAAGTTGAAAAAATGAAATACCATAAAAACGACTTCTTTCTTTTTTTGGTACAAAGAATTTTCCAGGACCAGACGTTGCTAGCAATAAACCAAACAAATATATGTGTATAACCAACTGCAAACGTCGCGTATCAACCTAGGAGCTATCAAAAAATACAACCCTAGAAATAAAATAAAAAAAACTTTTAACGAAATCGAAAACGATCCTGTTGAAACCGCTGCTGGTCATTCCACCATTACCAAAAGGAAAAGTATTTTTAGGACGATTTTTTTTTTGGGCAATGGTTGTAGGTGGTACCACTGAAAAAAAACCGTTAAGTTAACCGGAGCCTCGTGTCTAACAATAATATTCTTTTTGCAAAAGGATAAAAAAACGTATATATTTTATTACGTCCTGTAGGAAATTGAGAAAGCCAAGACCCGTTTTTACTTTTGGTTGGTGCGCATTTGCTAGAATATGGGTTTATTGTAATAGAAGGTAATCATTTAAGGTTAAGAAACACGTGCGAAAACCGTCTGACGTAGGAACATTCAAATTTTGGCGCGAGAAAAATCGCCCCTCGCGCTCTTTTTTCAATTTTCATTTTAAAATTAGGCTTAACGCCTAGTCCTATCCAAGTTCTCGTGAATCTTCGAAATTCTACCTCCGTTACTTTTCTGGTTTTTGTAAAATCTTTCCAAACCACCAACTGAACAAAAATGGACTTGTACTACAAGTACTTGACTTCGGATTATACCAATTTCTGCCCCTTTATTTCCCCCTTCTTCCTTTTCTTGGGTCGTAAAAAGGTTCGAACACGATACGGCTGACTGCTAAAGTCATCTATCTAGCTAGAAAATAAAATAAATAACCCTTGTAAGAAGACAGTTAATGTAGAGGCCGTATTACGAATTCGTATATAGCTAGCTCTTGGTTATTGGGGGACCCTCTTTTTGGCTTTCTCTTTTTTTCTCTCTCTCGCTCTCGCTCTCTCTTTCCTTGACTTATTCGCTTCGACGATCTTACGGGGACCCCTTTTCCGTTAACTCTTAGTAGTAAGAAGAGTAAGACCCTCTCTTCCTCGGTGGTTACCCAGAAACACATAACGACGTGAGATAGGTCACTTGGAATCTTCCCTAAGAACCAGTTTGATTTAAGGTTAATCCTTGGTTTCTTTCTATTGACTTTTGAACTTCATTTTTTTAGTCCTTTCTCCAGTAGGAGGAGGGTCTTCCATACTTGTTTATCTTCGACTTCATTCAGGCGGTTGTCCTTTATAAAAAGAAAAGAGGGTGTAATAATTTTTATAAGGGATGGAGAATTGGAGAGAGAGAAGGGAGGGTTAGGGGGGTACCAGTATCGTCTTGAATTGATAGCTCCTTTCTTAGAAAAGGACTCTAGGGTATTTCTTGTCCTTACTCGCTCGGGAGGCGCTCTCTCTTTCGCTCCTCTCTTTCTTGAACGATCTAGAAAAGACGGAATTCTGAGCGACATTTCCTCTTTGGGAGAGATGCGTAAAAGCGTAATACGGGTCTGTTTGATGATATACTCCGCAGCCTCATTTGCACTATACTATAGCTAGCTCCCCTTGATTTATTATTAACGCTAATTCGTCTGTTTGGTTTAAACGACATACAAATTCTTGACAAGGCTTGATAAACTTGCAAGGAAGAACTTGATATATATTTATTTCCACGGGCTTTGAGTAGAAGTTGAATGGTAAGGGCCATACTCGTTTTTAATTCGTTGGATCACTTTTTTAATTCAAACCCTGCATGAGCCTGACTGGTCCCAAGGGGCACTGATCATTGGGACTAGTTTAATTATTAAAGACACCAGGGGTCTGGAGGAGAGATATATACTTTTCTGTACGCGTAACGGTTAATCCCATCTGGTTTTAAACAAATTTGGTATATTTGCGATTGATCTACCTTGATAATACCAGTTACTATAACTCATTTTAGAACTTGCCTTTCGTAATATATACTATTATGTAACGGTTTGACCTTTAAATACTGTGGTGCATTTGGATTGACTTGGGAGCATAATAGCTGTGTTTTATATAGGATATATATATATAGCTTGTGAAAATGGAGAAACGTGACTGGATGAACAAAGACACGCTCTGTAAGCCCTCCTCGTGTGAAAACAAAACGTTTTGTTCCAGCTCTCTTTCGCTTTCCATATAGGCCTAGCTCGCACGCGCGTTTAGGCTTTTTAAACGAAAAATCGTTCCGTTTTTTGATTGGCAAGTTTGTCGGACGTGATCGGCTCCTAAACGGATAAAAACAGCCAGCGTATAGGGGGGGCAGCAACCTTACCTGCTGAATTCCCAAGAAGCCTAGCGACGCGCGGTCCTTTTCTTCTTCTATATAGCTAAGGTTTTAAAGAGTGTCGCCCAGGATCGCTATAGCGAGCTGAGCTTCGTAATTGGCAGCTTCGTTCCATAAACGCTGTGAAAGCTTATTTCTTAAAGCGTCGCCCCTTTTTAAAAGGGACCCAATTTTTTTTCTTCTTCTTTGCACTCCTCGAGTTTTCCTAACGAGCTCGGAAAAGTCTCTGGCAGCTATGGGGCTAACAAGCCATTTTTTTTCCTATCCACTCCTCTTCTTCCTGTAGCTCTTCTCGACCCCCTAGTTTCGACCGAACCTTCCCAATTAAGAAACTAACGGAAAATCGGAGGTTTTTTCCACTAAAAACCTCTTGAAATTTCACCAAAGTTATAGGGACAGAATTTTCAGTGATGTCCTCTTTTAAAACATTGGGGATTATTGGTTTGGTAATTTTGACTGACGAAATTGTTGTTCTTTAATGATAAATTGACCATTGTTAGCCAACTGTTCATGCCCGCAACGGAAGTAAGTAGTTAATTCGTAAATATATAGCTAGTTTTACCCAAAACACGCTCGCGCATGCACTACAGTCCCCTAAACTCAAATTTGATTAGTTCTGACCACGCTCTTGTAATATGACGGATTATTTGAATCATAGCACGTGACGTAGCGACCTACCCTATATACTCGCGTTTTCTGGTCATTTAATCTTTCCCTTCCTAGCCGAAATATATGGTACCAACCAAGACACAAGGGTGGTCGGTATAAAAATGGTAAAGCCTCGGATAAATGGTCATCCATCTCATCCTATACGTTTGTTTAATGGTCCGAGACGATTTAGTTACGCGGTGGGGATTTCACTAGAATATTTTTCCCCTCTCTAGCTCCCACCATTCTTTTTTTTTTTGTACTTTGTTTATACGCTGGTTGAGTTCTGGTGGTTGTGGTGGTCCTTAAAAACCATTAAGTACTTTTGAATGTACGGTCATTTATGTCACGATCGACCATGTGTGAGAACGCTTCGAGTTAGGCCTTGGTTACTTACCTGGTAATGTTCCGTTATGTTCCAGATGCCGTTTACATATTTCGTTTATTACAAAACAATAAATTTCGTCAACGAAACAACGACGTGTCGCGAGCCATTAAAATTGCTCGTAAAAGTATGCCTAATATCGAACAATTCTTTCGCCCTTTTAAGTTTTGTTTTTATGTTTTACTCGTGAATAGCTTTTTTTAAAAGATAGTTATTTAAAGAGATGACGCGATGTTAATGAGAGTGGTAGGGTTGTAATGGTTGCAAACTGAACACTAAATATCAAATTTAGACATTGTTACAAGTACTCTATTAGGCCAGTAGATCTCTTCCCTGATGCCTACTGATTCGAGGCTCTATATTTGTAACTGTATGCTTGAGCCGCGCATGTGCGAGAAACATTTAATGAACTCCACCCACTAATGACCGAAACACAATTATTGTAGAACCAAATTAACTAACTTCTTCGACAAATTTCTTTATCACTCGTTCGCCTCATTATGGGTTCGCTGCTATTTCAAGCTTTAGAAGGCCCCATTTTGGATTGCTCGCACTGCCACCACCATCACGCAAAACCGATACACAGCCAGCAGTCTCGTAGGGACTTGTACGTGCTTATTTTACCAAAAGGAAAAAAACCCTCTCGCGCCACCACAGTACCTCGTATTTTCGTCAGCTTGTATTTGCCACACCCTTTTGACCATCCAAATTCGACCAGCATCTAGAGTAACTTTGTATATACTCCATCCCATTCCCTTGGGAAAAACAGTTCAACCTCAGTCCCGGTCTAATTAAACGAACATTGTGATCTTGGTACCTGATCATTCATTGGTCAGTCCATAAAAAACCTCGCGTTGTCCACGCAAAGAATGTCTTTAATTAAGCAATATCTGTACTAAAGGTCAAAATCGACCGTGACCACAAAAGGGTGGAAAAAAAAGAAACATTCTAGTGTCTGTCAGAATCCGTGCTAAAATTTCGTTGCCCCAGCTTTTGGCGTAACCATGTTGTATCCTTTGGGATTTGTCCTCCTATTTCCTATACCTAAGCCTTGGACTTGTTATTGATGAGATGGGTTTATTTGTCGCGTATTTTTTTGCGCGTGGGAGGCGATATAAAGGTTAACACCCACCATTACCGAAATGAACGTGGCCAAAACAACCTCTAGTGACATTTTCACCCACTCATCGTCTAAGTCACCTTATAAACTTTAGCCTTTTACAAGATAGAAGGTAATGCAACGGGGGTAGTTAAGAACGTGTTGCCTCTACTGGTTCAATTACATCGTTACTGTCTTTTCATTAGCTCTGAAACTAAACAGAATGCGCAGACCCAAGTGTGTTTGTGTCAAAGGTTAGTTATATCCAGTATTTTTTGGTATATTTACAAGCCAAGATTGCTTCCAAACTTTTTGCGCTGAAAGTATCTCTCTATGATCAAGGGTGTAACTGAATACCACCGATTTGTAGCTTGTTACTTAACTTACTCGACTTTGTGGGTGGTAGACGAAAAAAGGGGCGCGACAGAAAACTGTCAAAAAGTTATCGTACTTCACGTTAATTAGTAAGTTTATTAAAACAATCTTGACAAGGAGGACGGAAGACTAGAGATGATGTGTCACGCATCCACTGGGGTCACTGTGGCCGGGTTTCGTTTTCCATCTCTTTATTTACGACAGGGCGCCATTTTTTAACCAAACAGACGCGGTACGACGTCCCATGACGTCGAGTCAATTTTCTGGCAACCCAAGTTTCGACATATTGCCATCCGGTTCTCGTTCGTTTTCTCCTCCGCAGTCTCTTTTCCTATCTTTGAATATGATGGAAAGTTTTATCGGAGTTCGATAATTCGATTATTATTTTTCGCTTCCTTCTGCCACTATTTGCGGGCCGGGAAATGGTGAAGACTATAACCAAACGTGACTTGCTTATCTCGAGAAAAAAAACAAATATAAAAAGGTAGATATCGGGTCTTGGGTTGAGTTGATGCTGCTGGTTTGAGACTGCTAACTCGCTTACTTGCTCGCTCGCTTGCTGTGCAACGAAGGTATTCTAGACTGACGTTCGCTCCATTACGAAAGTTATGGGAAATCGCTGGGAAAAAAGGCCAAGTTATAGGTTGCCTTTGGAACAGGTTGGAAGTACTTTAGGATCATCGATTAATTCTTGCGGTGCGGTCATTCCGCAAACCGAGCCATAGCCCTCCTTCGTTCGTCCAAAACCATATAAAGTAATATTCAATGGAGCGACCAACCTTACCTCGATGGAGGAGGCCTAATGGATTGTTAAAAATAGAAGCTTACCTATTTCCTAACTGTTTCTCTTATACAACCAGAGTTATGACCCTCCAAATTGGAGCGCCAAAATACCCGTGTTAACCCCTAAGGAGAGAGAATGTTTATGCATATTTTGCTTAATTACTCGAGCCCTAGCTGCCGGACTTAAACGTTTTTCTTGGACACATAAATTATCTTTATTCCCCTGTTTGTGATTGCCCAAAGTTCCGGTTACTTTTAGGTCAAAATAAGTGCGGGTCATTCGAGTTGAAATTTCAAGATATCTGTCACTTTCTTTGATTCGAAACCCCAGCAATAACTGTTAACTTACTAAGACCGATTGAGCTATGATTGTTTTTGGCTTTTAGCTTTCATTTTCGTTTCTTTTTTGGCTTGCTTACTTTCTTTCATTCTTTAGCCTCATACGTCTCACCTAGTAAACGATAAATAAAAACGTTGACACATTGCTAGAGAGACATTAATTTGAGACGTTATAAATCATTGTTGACGAAAAACTTTTTTGCTACAGTTGACGTTAGTAGTGGGTGCGTGTGTCCCGTTCTGCAGGTGACACTCTTAAGGGGACCCTTCAACCATCCGTGTTTGACTTAAAAAAAAAGACGTCTATGTTACTCTAACCTCAGCGGCATTTTTGACGATTACTGCTTGCGCTAGAAAAGTGCTTATATATATAAGGGGTGGAGGATTAAAAGGGCGTCATCTGATTGGTCGAAGTACCCTCGGGGCCTCTAGCTGGTTCTTAACACCGTCCGGAAGTTAATTGATTGAAGTAAAGAGAAAGAGACCACGCGTCTACGTGATCAATTTAGGTTTTTAAAAGACGACTGGAGTGCATGGCCCATACGTCACTTAATGTACTTCCGGCGTACGTTATTCCTGACGGTTCTTTTTTAGACGACGACGAAGAGCGCCTAGTTTTCACGTCGTCGAGTGCATGCTTGCCTCTTTCATTCTATCCGCGTCAGATTTCCGATTTTGGGACTCGAAAAATCGCGTCTATAGGCGATCAACTTTCTACCCGTCTCCCTCAACCTCCGTCTTTACTTTAGAAAAGCTCGATTTAACACCCATCTTTTGGAGTCTTTGGACGCCAAGAGAGGATGCGAAACCGAACCATGGATGGAGACTTTTCTATAGAAAATCGGGATATAAGGATGACGGGGAGGATGAGGAGGCTCAAGCCTCGAGAAAGCTCAAAATACTTCGAGCTTCCTGAAGATATCTAGGGCTAGATTACATACATCCCCATCCAGAAAAGAGATTTCTTTAAGAAGGAAAACTTGAAGATGGAAAGAAAAAGAAAGCTAAACTTAAAAAGAAAAGTTTTTATAACTTTTTTTCTGTACAGATAAATTATCTTTATTGAGAGAGAGAATAAGCTTCTTGAGTTTCAAAAGATTTTATCACGCCACGTGGTTCAATCTTATACCTTTCTCCTTTGATTTACTACCTTTTAAAGCGCCTATTCTTCTAGTCACGTGGCCTTTGAGGTGTCAATGCGTCTATAAATTGTTAAAGCGCGTGCAATTTCAAAAATTAAAACAAGGCTCAGCACGAGGCACTGTTAAAGCGCGGGAAAATATTAGGCTAAACAAATATTTTAAAATGTAGGCTCGCGTCCGTTACATTAGCGAAATGATTAAGAGAAATATGATTGTGATAATTCAGTACTTATATGAGGAAACTGATACAAATATTGCTGGAAACATACCAAACCAGACAGATCCTTTTCCGAGATCGGCTTACACGAACCAAAAATCAGTCACCGCTTTTTGGTAGAAGCATTCCAACCCCTTGACATATTTTCCTCCTATTCCCAAACGCGAGAAATATTCCCAAAACGCCAAACCCAAACCCAAACACGCTAGGGTTTCTTTTTCATCTAACATTTTTGAATTGATAGAAGGAAGATTTTGGGAAGAGAAGTTGAAGGGAGGGGTCAAATCGTCGCGTGGCTGTCTGTCTACCATGAGACGAGAGAGAGAAAGAGAGTGAGAGATAGAAAAGATAGATAGAGGATATTCCCCATAGACCCTGGGAGCTGCGTGAAGCTGATTCTTCAATCCCATAGTGCACTGCATATCAGAAAGAAAAGCGGCAATATGAGATGAGAGTATAAGATGAAGTGTTGACAGGACTGTGAGTGTGCATGTGTGTGTGTATGAGAGGATCTTCTCTTTTCGTTCGTCTAGCTTGTCTCTTCTCTTTTCTTATAATATTTGAGCTCGCCCTTTTTTTGTTGCTACCAAAACCAAAGTTCATTAGTTAAAGTAATCTTTTTATGAACAGAGTAAGAAATTTCCTGTAAAACGTGTACGAACCTATCACTCAATCAAATTTGGCGCGAAATAAATCACCCACGTGCTGCTTTTCTATTTTAAATTCATGTTAGGCCTAACTCCTACAAGCTCTTTTGAAAGTTTCCTTGAAGGTTTAGGCACAGTTTCTTAATCTCTGTAATATTTACTTCACGCAAATGAACTTCTTGAATGAAACTGAAGGAGAAGCTCGAAAGGTCCCTGTCAAGATTAAAAACTGATTTCCCTTCGTGACGTGAAAGATCGCAAACTCTGCTTGCTGCGAATAAAAAAGAAAATTACGAAAGATTATCATACACCCTCCAAAAAATCTGGAGTATACCTTGTCTTTAACAATGTCGCCTTGCCTTCCTTAAGCCACCACCTCCTAACCTTCTTTCCTTAAGTAATCTGGCTTTAAATTATTAACTATTCTATAAGCAGTCACCCCATATATCTTCATACCGTTTTAAGCCTAGTTTTTTACACCCTCACGTGCCTCTTTAGCGTTATTAACACCTTTGGGAATTATTTGTTTTACGCTAACGCTTAAGATAATAGTGGCTCTGGGATAATGGAACACATTTTAGTGTTTCCTAGGGAAAAATAGACCAAGGCTTAAGTATATAGGGAAGATCGTATACGCCTTCATTTTAGTCAACCCTTAAGTTGGTAAATTTCAAGGGATAGGTGATGCAATACGAATACTCCCCTTAACGCTGCAACTTTTATCGGGGCATTCCAGAGTAGCACCAGGGTAGACTTTAGGTATTTCCCACACGAACTTTCTTGCTAAAGGCATTAGGAACCCCACCGTCAAATACCTAAAACTTTCTTCGGAGGGTGAGGGGACATGAAATCGATGGAACCCCAGGGAGGCAAATTGAACTCTTATATATATATATATAGACTGGGTAATAGGGGTTAGAACTCCCCAGCAACCTTGAACCCTCTTAAACTTTCACCCCTCTCACCCTTCTTTGGTTTATATCTATCTAACTCCACGTCGTGATCTTAAATTTTTAATGTCTGTATATAAACCAAGACCCACGAATCATTTATCTAAGTTCTCGAAAAGGTTGTTTTATTAATCGTTGGAAATCTATAAGGACCATGTAAGGTTTATCTTTATTTAAAGTTCAAAGAAAATAAGTAGTCCTTCTGATTTTGAAATAAATATGATTTCGCAAAAAAAATCACGTGGGTATCTCCATCCGTCGGCCAATCCATTTGTCTTTGTTTTCTTAAAAACTTTATACTCGAGAAGATCAAAATTGCATTTTTATGCGCGGTTGGTAACCTTATTTATAAATAAACCCCCATAAAATACCTCGAGGTTTACGAATTCTCCTTTCTTATAACAGAGGGGCTAATCACTATAAGGTTCCACGTACACATATCCATCAATCACGGGTTAGGTATTTTCATCACTTTGAAGGCATGGCTTTTAAATGTATATGTACTGTAAAATTAAAACGTAGTTATGATTGTCTAGGTAGTAAATAACCCCTCGGAAAACACCCTCCAACTTCGCTATGTCTTATAACTTTCCTGTATAAATTCCTAAGGTTCTTGTTGGCTCTATAGTACGCGGGTCTCTCTTATAAACTTATACTATAGCTATGGGAAACCCCCTTGGCTGGTCCGACGTTATACGCCAAAAGCTGCTAAGTGATTTATCCCATTGTCTTTTTGCCTTAGGTTAGGGCGCGGGAAAGCTAGGGAAAAAGACGATCCCTAATTGAGTTAGGAGTTTTCTCATGGTTTTCGACGCGCCTTCCTTAGTACGGAGAAAACTAAACGAGCGGTAACCATGGAAACGATACCCTTATAGTAGAGTTTATTAGGCCTTATTCCTCGCGCCTCCTTCTTTCCTATAGCGTTTGGGAAAAACCCAAGTCCCCCGCGTGTGTGTTGACATCCAAAAGTCCCCGGTCTTTACTCTTTACGTTGGACCAATGAACTGGTCAAGACCACCACGTGATCTAATAGATTTCGCGCGCCCAGATCTTGTTATCGTCGTTGCTGTATTTTTGGTATTTGCTCCCGAGCGGTCCAATTCGTATGTTTCAAGCTATGAGCGATAGCTTTTTAATCTCTTTACGTAACGAAGACCGATAAAGCTTGTAAGAGAATTAGCCTTAAGCCTTGGTTGGCTCGAAGCAGACGCTTTATTTGCTGTTTTATTCTCTGAAAGGAATTTCTACTTTTCTAGGCCTAATTTAATTTTGAGAAGATGGTTACCACTTACCGGCGCCCCCTTTAGGCGACGAAATTGAATCGTCTCTGAAATTTTGAATTTTTTTCAAACTTCAAAATGAAATTTCTTTTATTAACTTAAAATTAAACCAATTTTCGACAGGGGCGAATGTGCGAAGAACTAGATTAAAAATTCTTTATAAACTCTCTCCCCCCTTTTTTTTTATTTCTTCAATTTCCAGCTTCTGGCCAGCTTAGATTGCATGAATTGATAGCAATAAAGCAGTAACTTATTCGTTTCCTGGGTGTCAAGTTACTATGTTAGGTTTAAAGAAAACCGGAGAGGTTCAAGATGATGCACTCAAAATCTAGCTCCCAGTAGTTTTTTGGGATGACGCCTCCGGACGGAAGAATTTTTTTCTCTTTTGGTTTTGGAGACCATTTGGAGAAAAATAGTCGTAGACTTTGTGAGACTGTAAAGAGATGATGGAAAAAATTCCTCATCTTTCTGAGAAATTCCGTTTCAAGTTGAAGATACGGTAGAAATAACCCTAAATTCGTATTGGATTTAAAGTTAACTCCATTGAATACCATACATGAGATAAACTGTAGCCCCCAAGTCATCTTTTCCTCTTGACGAGTATGGGTTGGGATATATGGAATAAAGAAGAAAAAAAAAGGTATAAATTCCAAGGCGTAAAAACGTAACGCCATTTCTCTTTCGCGGCAAATAGTATGGCCTGACAAAATGAAGATTTAATACGTCTTTTATGACTCCCTTGGTCGCACTGTTACTGCCCTTATCAACCTTTTTCTCCAAGCACCAGCACCAACCCAACCCTCACCCCAAAAACATATTCCATCCAAATCCCATCCAACTTTCTCCCCCATTTTCAATGATGGGGAAGCTTGGGAAGCTCTGGAGAAAAATATAGCCAAAAAAAAAAGAAATTTAACTGTTTTGCCTACGATTTATTTCGTTTCCGGTGTTGGAATGAAAAATATTCCGAATATTTATTATCTTCGTTTTCGTTTTAGCACGAACGTGCTTTCAGAAAACATCTATAAGACAAAAGGTGCTTAATTGAATTAATTAGTCAAGAGTTTGGGGTTTGGGTGAGAACCTGGAGGGATGTACAGGGAAATATTTGACCGTACCCGCATTTGCATTCACTTATTGAAAGAAGGTAGGCCTAGTAAAGAATAAACAAAACTTTTCTATTCGACAAACCAGATTTTCCCGACTAGCAAGATTCTCTCCCCGTTTTCTGCTGCTCAATCTTCACCTCTCTCTTATTATTATCGAACTTTTTTTTCTTCTATTTAATAATCAAAGCAAATCCGTGGGAAAATAAGCAGACTGCAGATTGACTGAACCTTCTCCCATCATTTCTCTCTTTCAAAAACGAAACGACTTTGCTCCCTTATTTATTTCTTTTATCTCTATTTGTAAAAGCCAATACTCAAAATCGTACGTTAAGCCTAGTTTGAATTTGAAAAGTTAAGCCTATTTGAAGATTTTCAATAATTTACAACACTTGTACAGTCAAGGTTTCAGTTGAGCCAAGAGGTTTTAGACGAAAATCTTTAAGCCTTTGAAAGGTTAATTTTTAGAGACGGAAAGTTTAAATGAAATCGAATCTTTTTTCCCTTTGCCGATTAAGATTTGCTATATCATATACTTTAATCCTTTTTCGTGTAAGCCAAATTTGCCAGCTTATAGAGGCTCATTACGAAGGATAGGGGATCACGAAGAAGGCCAAAAGGGTTTTATCATTAATCTTAATTATTCGGAATGCCCTTTTAAAGCGATACCCCCGCGACCCCCACGACCGTTCTCTAATCAGAGGAGTCTAAAGCCGCCTCTTGCGAAATCGGTTCGAAGCGTGAGCACACGCTCCATTAAAGGGCAACCCTCCTGATCTAAGCCTTTTTTCTACCTCTTCCAAGCTTATCAACCTTTGTTGAACTTCATTCCAGAATACGCGTATCCTTTCCTAATATAACCTCTAGGCGCTCCTAAAAGTCATAAAAAAAAGGAACTTTAATAGTTAAATTTAACGATTGAAGCGCGGAGCTTGCTTGGTTTCAAAGGCAGATCTAAAAATCATGGCGGCAAGACTGGAATTTTTTTCAAAGCATTTAGTAAACGAAAAGGATATAAGGACGGGTGTGTTACTTTTGAGGATGCGACTCCGAGATTAATCCTCCATGCTTGAAGGTTTCTTGGGTATTTTAGGCTAGGGAGAAAAATCTAGGGATCCCTCAGTACGTAATTGGATAACCGTGGAGTAGTTATATTTTCTCCTACGCTTCTTCATCCTTAAAATGGCCTCCCTTTTCCCTTCCTCGCCGCTGCCATCGCTACGAAAATTTTCACGGTTCCTGAAAAGTTAGGCCTAATTTTATATACACTCCTAAAGTAAACCGCGTTATATACAACGACATATACAACGAGAAACTTTGTATACATTATATATTTTTAATATATTCTCCGTTTTACGATTTTCTCCATAATTTTAATCGCGTGGAAAATTGCTTCTCTCTTTCCCGCCATTTCCAGCTTAAACTTGCATAATTTTAGTATTCATAAGTTGTTAACGCATTGCTCTCGCGCGCGCTGTCCTTATCTTTTGGCGTGAAACTTTGTACATTTGGCGGGTTTACACTCTCCTTAACATCTCCGCGAATTATCTTCCAGTTTGCACCGCGAAGAAAGGCGGGAACTATGCCTTATTTTTAAAAAAAGAAAAATATGGATTTAGCGATTTGCTCTGGAATAATCTTGATTGAGAAATGCGAGGAGAGGGTGTGACCCCCTCCCCCTTAAAAACAGAGTGGCTAGAAACCAGATGTTATTTTTTTTCTATTATGGTTCAGTAGTTCATACCAGTTTAAATGTTCAATGCGTACAAACATACTAAACCTTAATATATTTGTATAAAGTTAAATCTTTTATGTACGGTATTTTTCAAAATGAAATGGCGCCCTGATATCAAGCATTGTTGAAAAGCTAGGGCTCTTCTTTTTCAAGATGAAACAAACCTAGCTTAACGGTAGTAGCTCGAAAAAAGAAACAAATTTGACGCTATTTATAAAAGCACCTTTTTTTATACCATACTTTACTGGCTTTTTGTAAACATCCAGATTTAGAGCAGACGCTGCCAAGGCTTAACTAAAACAAAAAGAAAAAAATATGATGCAAATATATTATTAAACAATCGATATGTCTGATTTTCCCCAGGCACGATGAAAAGCGACGCGTCTAGACTGCCAATTATAATTTAATTAACGTATACATACGATCCTGTTAGCGAGATTGCTTTAGAAGATATTAGGGTTAACGATTAAAAGTAAGTCCCAGATGTTAACGTATTAAGAAAAGTTTTTTTCTTCCTTTCTTTTATTTATTACTGCAAAATTGGGAAAAGTAGTCATGCGATTAAATATAAAAGGGGATATCACCCCAAATGACTCACAATAATTTTGGGTCTTTTTTGGGGGGTAGGGAGGATGAAGGCTAGGGATGGGAACCTAAACGGGTAATACGTAAAGTTCTATGTAAGTAGTGATTCCAGGGGTCCAATGAATCGTCGATTAGGGGGTAGAATAGGCCCTCTTAGTGCAGACGGTTGTCATGGCAACTGCTTCTTCGTTTCTCTATAGTGATGCTTATTGCTCGCGCGACGATTTTCGGTGAGTCACGCGAGCGGGATTGGGATTTGGGAGAAGAAGAAACGGGAAGGGAAAATTGAATGAGGGGAATCTATCTCTCTCGCTGCTCTTCATCCTCCCTCTGACCTAACCGAGCAAGTGATAACCTTAAAATTAGCTAAAATATTGCGACTAACATATTACCTCCCATTATTTTTTTTGTCAATTATCCCTATTTCGAGGTAATTTTGTTTACTGTTTTGGATGACGACACCTATATCTGAATGGTGCCGATCCTTGGACCAAGAACTTTGATATTTTTGACTTAATTTCACCTCAGAATTTAGAAAACTTCGCTTAAATTTAGCATTTATTACTTATGTCCTCTTCTCTTCCACATTTTTTGTGTGAATGTCGAAACTATCCTTGACTCCTCGTTTGATGGTTCTTTTTACACTTACAAGTGCCAAGAAAAGGATCATTGATATCAACCTCTCACCCTAGCCAGCCATCCAGCCTTGGGTGTTAAAACCAAAAAGACACTAAGTCTTTTTGGCCTTTCTCGTAATCTCTTATTCCACGCACCTTTCTTTATGCAGGTGTTTGTCTTGCAAATATGAGGACTTGAATATGTTTTTTGCGTTTCTTCCTTTTTAAGGACAATGTTATAACTGTTCGGGTTTCACTCCCACTGTTTTAACGCGTGGGTTTTCCCTTTTATTTTGTTTCGCGTGTTATGGAATCGTAAACTGACTCGAAACGAAATAGGAGAAAGGGAGCTCCTAGCCTCGATCGAAACCCCAAAAATAACCGCGTTGAATATCTTAATATAACAATGGTTATATTAATTTAATCAATAATATTTGATTAACATTAGATTAATTGTTAAATTAAGTACACATCTCTTAGTCGCACCATATTCTTGACGTAATTTAAAATTTACAATCCACGTGACCAAAATAGGATAATAGAACATGGGGATCTTTTAAACAGAAAAAGATCAACTTTTAGTATCTATCTTTAACTTAGAGAGGCGTCAAACAATGCAATCAGAACCCAAATATATCCCAGTAAGAATTTTTGAAGTTAGAAAAAAAGAGAAGTGGAGAGGCCATTCCCTTTTGTCATTCGTTAGTTGGAGGAACTTGGACTCGGTAGCAACTCGATTCGTTTTGTTTCTGCATTTTTCTTTTTTTATTCTTTTCTCTCTATTCTTTTAAGCCTCGGTGGCCTTGCCACCCCGCAGTCCACCGAGTGACTTAGTAGCTTCTATACTTATTCCCGTTGTAATTAATAGCGCATTAAGTCTAAGAGACACCGCGTAGCTTGGCAGTTCCTTTTTTATATTTAGAAAAAGCCGACTTACACCCAGAAGTCCATTAATAATGGTTGACTCGGATTTTAGGAGACAGTAGGGTTCCTAGAATACCTGGAAATGTCAGGGAAATAGATGGGGGAAGAAACCTGGAAATTTCCTAGGGAAATAGATGGGAAGAAACCTGGAAATTTCCTAGGGAAATAGATGGGAAAAAGCCTGGAAATGTCACAGGGAAATAGATGGGAAAAAACTGGAAATGTCACAGGGAAATAGATGGGAATAAACTTGGAAATGTCACAGGGAAATAGATGGGGAAAATCCTGGAAATGTCACAAGGAAATAGATGGGGAAAATCCTGGAAATGTCACAGGGAAATAGATGGGGATAAACCTGGAAATGTCACAGCAAAATAGATTGAAAAAAACCTGAGGGAAGTCAGGTATGTAGTACAGACACAGTATAATTGATTACCTCCTTAAGTTATGGACTTCTGAACTACTCTACTGTATATTACTGCTTCTTAAAAAATATCCCGAGATTCTTATTTTCTCTCTCGGTTTTTCTATTGTCTTCTATTTATTTCTCTTCTCCGAGAAGGAAATGTAAAAGTCGGGGATACAAAAAGAAAGAACTAAATGGAATAGCTTTTACTCTCGTTGGGCAAAAGAAGGGAGTGATTTATCGAAAGGGATCTCTTAGTGGAAACCTTTTTTTAGGTGGTACCTACTGACTACCCTCTCAAGGCCCCAAGCGACTTCGCTAAAAGAAACTAACGGTTAGAGTTAGGCTTAGCTTGAATCTTCTTCTTCGCACAGTCCCTAGATTGTTTCTCTTAACCGCGAAAATGGCAAAAATCTTATTTCCGCACGATGAAAGACGTTGGTGTTGAAGATAATCCTCATTGTTCTCTTCCTCGCTAATATCCCGGCTAATTGCAAAAAGGGGTATTGTCTCTCTCTCTCTCTCTTCCGTCAGTCTTACGTGAGTGAAGACGACGTGAGTCTGAGACGAGTTTTCTAATTAGGCCTATTTTCTTTTTATGTCTATAAACTTAATTATTTTCTATTCAGTGATTTCTGTCAACTTATTTTTCTTCTGTCTTGCATTGTTACAGGCGATGATTCTTCCAAGTCAACGCCAGCTCCTTCGTCCGCGCCGAGGTTTAAAGATTTTTACTTTAGTTTGGAACCGACGGACACGGTGGCCTTGAAAGACCATTCGGCTTATTTAAATTGTTCCGTAACGTCGGACCCTTCATTACCCAGCCCAAGAATTACGTGGAAAAAAGAAGGGGCTGTGCTCAATTTTATTGGCGATGCTAGACGGTAAGTTTTTTTTACAAGCTCATAGGGTCTCTTACTCCCTCAGGTTTTGGTACCTTTTTTATTTATTTGTTTGTTTAATATCGCGTTAATTTTGTCGTGTAAATCTTGTGTTATAATAATGCCCCTTTAGAAGTGTTCCAACTGCCGCACACTCGTGTTGTTGGGAGAAGCCCAACTTAGTTGAGCACTTTTATTGTTTAACCAAGTTTTTAATTACGGGCAATCTTTTTTAATAATTTAAAACAAATATTTATAATTTCTAAATAAACGTCGGTAAAGTTAAATTTGATTAATATTTAACTATATAATCTAAGTTAACCATTTTAAAACATACATTTTTCGGTGCTTCTTTAGGATTCGTCTACAATTTAAATATACTTTTTTTTTGGTTTGATAAACTGAGTAACACAACTGTTTTAGCTTGTCTCTGCACTCCTAAGTCAAAGTTGATATTATAGATAATCCGACATTTGTCTGACAAATATAACTTTTTCTTTTCTTTCCCAACAACGGAATGTCACGTTATCTTTGGAGGATACACGCGAAGCAACCCAAAAAGAAAAGAAATAAAAAGAAGTCTTGAGAGACTGGGGTGTTTATTGTATCAAAGCGGAAAAAATGTGTTGTATTTTGGTTCGCGTTGGAAGTAAAAAGGCGGTAGCGTAGCCCCCCATCCCTGTATATATAGTAATCCTCTCCTCACTCGTTTTCTCATCCGTCTTTCTGATGTCATCCGAGTACTTTTCTCCGCGCGCCCCAATCCGCCTCGGAAGAGAAGAAGACCAAGATGAAGAAACGAGAGTGAGAGTGAGTTGAGGTATCTTGGGATGGAATACTCGGGAAATCCGTAGTCTAGTCTCGGACACAGATCCTCGGCTTTTCGTACTACGGGCCCTGGAGGGAAAAACGTTGGCGGGGGCCCCCTCTCTTACCCATCACTCATCTTCACTTTGGCCCGGGAATGTTTTTAGGAAACGAGGATTTGGAATCTACCCCTATTTCCGCGCGCCGTGCAACTTCTTCCTTATCTACCAAGCAGATAGCCTTCTCGATCTTTCCTTAAGTAACCCCAGCACTGTCGGCTTCTTTTTTACTTACACGTCTAACGAAGCTAGTAAAAACCACGTCTATCGTTACCCGTAATAGTTTCTTTATTGATTACATAGACCGAGAAGATATTTTGGGACTTTTCCGATGGAGTTCATGCGATAATTTTTTCCCCGCTCTTTTTTCTCTCTCTCTTCGTTTGTATAGGTCCATATTGCCCAATGGCTCGCTTTATTTTAGCAGTATTTATCACACAAGGTCCGAAAGACCGGACGAAGGTATTTACCAGTGCGTCGCAACCGTACCCGGACTGGGTACTATCCTCAGTCGGTCTGCCAAACTACAAGTTGCCCGTTAGTGTTTTATCTTTAAAATCTTTTAAGGCCGGGTAGAGCAAAATTGCGCTGAAGATATCGTTGGCCTATTTTGATCTATTCGGGCTCTTAGACATACGCGCGTTTTCGAAGACAGTCCAGGCATGATTTTATCTCCTTGTTTTAGTATTACCAAGGTTCGACGACCAACCGTCGAACCAGATGACCTTTCCGGGTCAAACCGCCTTCTTCCCTTGCTTAATTTCGGGCGTTCCTCCCGCGACAATACAATGGTTGAAGGACGAAAGACCGCTACAAATTGACCCATCTAGAATGACCCTACTTCCCAGCGGCGCTTTAGAAATTGATCACGTGCAGGTCACGGACAAGGGCAGCTACGTTTGTAACGCTTCTAACATCGAAAAACATCGAATCAGCGCTGCCGGAACCTTGTCCGTCAGCCTTAATTACGGTGCGTAATTACGTAATCCATAGAAGCAAAGATAGAAGTTGACAACTAGATGGAATAAAATTACCCGATAATCTTAATTGCCTATTTGGGCTATAGTTTTGCCACTTAATTGCTTCCACGTCAAGTTATTAACTTCTGTTTAGATTCAAACTGAATCGTGATCGTGATTAAGTTTGGGTTAATTTTGGGCGTTTAATTTAATCAGAGGAAGCCAATAAGATCTCGGCACCCCTTTTCCTGGCAACACCCCGTAATACGCTGGTCATTGAAGGGACGAACGCGACCTTAGATTGCGCCGCGAACGGAAATCCGAGACCAAAGATACAGTGGCTCAAAGACGGAGTTACTATAGATATGAGGTTCGTATTCGGTTTAAACTCATCACCGATTGGCGCTAATTGATTCCAAATCGAAAATCTAATTAACACCGTCGTTAACGCGTAGCCATTTAGATAGCCGATTCAGTATAGTCGGAGTGGGCAGTTTACAGATAGAGAATGTCCGCGAAAGCGACGAAGGCTCTTATATGTGTAGAGCCGAAAACCACGAAGATTCCGTGGATTCTAGTGCCAATATTGAAGTTGAAGGTTAGGAATAATCACTACGGTTTAATTGTTTAAAGGGATTTTCAACTAAATACGAAAGCCTGTCTTTCTTTTGTAACGCGTAGTTCCTCCGCGATTTATAAAACAACCCCAAAATCGTTACGCTTACGAAAAGGAAGATATGGAATTAGAATGCGAAGTTTACGGGAAACGCGAACCTCACGTCCAATGGTTCAAAGACGGAGAAAAGGTTATCGAAAACGAGTATTTCCAGATTGTTAACAATTTCAATCTTCGAATCTTGGGACTGGTCAAGGATGACCGAGGCGTTTATCAATGCGTCGCTTCCAATTCCGCTGGAAATATTCAATCATCGGCCCAGCTTATTATATTGGATCCAGGTATGAACAAAGATCAATCAATCGTCTTTAGTTGTCGTCAGGGAATTAAGTAAATTGCGAGAAACAAATGTCCAGGTTTTAATTTCAAGATATTAATCAATCGTTGTTAAATATATCGCATGAACTTGTGAATATATATTTTGTATTTAATTAAGTTCATAAATGTGGTACAAATAATAATAATCGTTTAGAATATTCTGTATCGATCCTAACCCGTTCGATATTTGCTGCGCTTGATTCAATTATTTTTGGTCGCACACATAATTGTTTTTCCTATATATTTATTATTATAATTTACACCATTTTTATTTTAATTTTCTTTATTTTTTCTTCTCTTGTCGCTTTCGTTATTCTCTCTCCATTTCCCAAAATTTTCTTCTTCTATTTTGTTGGATTAAAAAAAAAAACAAAATGTTGGCACGAATTTCTATTGTTGTGCACGACTATTGTGAAATTACCCATAAAAAACAAACCCCCAAATCCCGAACTATTTGATGTTTGCATACACAATCGACAAATCCTACAAAAAAGATTCTCCCCTTCCGACAACCCTGGTTTCTATCACGACCCCGACTTCAGGTGACCAACCGCGTAGTAAAGATGTTCCTTCAGTACCCCAAGACGTTAAAGCGGTCATCGTTTCAACCCGGTTTGCTACATTGTCGTGGCAAGCGCCCGTCCGAACCAATGGCAATATCTTCGCGTATTCAGTCTATTATAAAGAGGAAGGGTCCACTAGGTAATTCATTGTAATTATTACATCTGTGGACAAAAGAAACCCATGGATTTTTTTCTGCGTTTAGGGAAAGGGTTATTAATACAACGAGACCGCGTTTAGAAGAAGTTAGTGTCCAGGGGCTACGACCAGCTACTAAATACTTCTTTAGAGTAATTGCTTATAATCAACACGGTCCGGGAGATACTTCTCAGGAAGTAACCGTTGTAACTCATCCGGAAGGTACTATTTACTTCTGTTTTAAATATGAAATACATACTTAAAAGTTAAAAATTTGCGTCTTAGTTCACGTTCCTGGATCACCCAAGAACTTGAAAGCCGCCGCCCAGTCCCCTTCCACTGTTTTAGTACAATGGGAACCTCCCGAACAACGTAGCGATCCTATTTTAAATTATAAACTAAGCTACATGGAAGTTGGAACTTCGGAAGAACGCGAAGTGACAACTTCCGAAATTAATTATTTGCTACGCGGATTGAAAAAGTTTTGCGACTATAGTATATGGGTGGTGGCTTACAATAAAAATGGACCCGGTTTGAGTACCGAAGAGGTGTTAATTCGAACCTATTCCGATGGTAAGACAACAACATTGTAGAACAAGGTTTCAGATTGGGTTCGCCAACTTAGCTCTTATTTTTGTTTAGTCCCCAGTGATATGCCTCAAAATGTGACGGCCGAAGCGGCTAGTTCACACGTAATTATATTTACATAATTTTTATTTATTCCCATTTGTGAATTTTAAATTTACGTCATGAATTTAGTCGGTTATATTACGATGGGAACCTCCTCCTAAAGAGACTCAAAATGGCGTTATTACCGGCTACAAAATACGTTTTAAATTGAAAGGCAGTCGTAGGGGGGACACGGTAACTACCGATGGAAATCGAAGACTTTTCGTTCTACCCAGTAAATTTTAATTAAATTTAAGCGTTAAATATGAACAAGGAATTAACTCTTAATTAAATAATATTCAAGATTTGGAAAGAGGTGCGCAGTATAGTATAAAAATTTCGGCTCTGACCGTAAACGGGTCCGGACCGGCCACTGAATGGGTCGTTGTTGAAACTTATCAAAACGATTTGAATGGTTAGTTTTTTTGCCAGCTTACGAAAGTCTGTTAGTTGATAGTTAACGTAGGCTTTTAACTTCAGAGAAAAGAGTGCCGGAACAACCAAGCAGTATTAGAGGAAAACCAACCTCAAATTCGATTTACGTTACATGGACACCACCTGAGAATCAAAACATAATGATACGGGGTTATACAATAGGATGGGGTGTTGGAATCCCCGATGTTTATTCGAAAATTCTAGACGGAAAGCAACGATACTATACGATAGAGAATTTAGAACCTTCTTCCGAATACGTTATAAGTTTACGGGCCTTCAATCAAATGGGGGATGGCCCACCGGCTTACAATACTGTTAAAACTTTATTGGAAACTAGTAAGTAACTGACGTCAATGAAGGATATCACTCGATGCGCAGTGAAATAATTGAAAAATTAACGCTGGTCTCCTGACAGCGCCAGAACCCTTGACTCCGATGATACCGCCAGTTGGTTTGAAAGCCATCGTCTTGTCCTCTACAACCGTCGTTCTGTATTGGACAGATTCAACTCTATCTCGAAATCAAGTCGTGACCGATAACCGATACTACACCGTTCGATACTCGAGCTTTAATTACCAAAATAACCCCAAGTACAAGTACTTTAATTCGACCGAATTGAATTGCATGATTGATGACTTAAAACCCAACACGCAATACGAATTTGCCGTTAAAGTTGTTAAAGGTCGAAGGGAAAGCACTTACAGTATGACCGCGGTCAATACTACGCAGGAAGCAGGTTAGTGAATGGAGAGGTTTAGCCGTCGAACGCGAATGTCAAGACCTCAAAATGTTTAAACATTTGCAGCACCTTCCTCACCTCCCCGCGACTTGACCGCCGTTATGAATGACAATCCCACCATTGTTAGCTTACACTGGCAACCTCCTAAGCAACCTAATGGTCAAATAACTGGTGAGAGAACCTTGTAAAACCACCCTCAAAATGCGCTATTTGCAACAAAAACTGTTGTAACTTACAGGATACGTAATATTCTACACAACCGACAATACCAGACAAGACCGTGATTGGGTTGTTGAGGGAGTTGTTGGAGACAAAATGACCACGATGATTAAAGGATTAACGGCCGACACCACCTACTATTTCAAAATTCAAGCACGAAATAATAAAGGATACGGACCATTTTGTTCCGAAATATCCTTTGAAACTGGTCCAGGTAAACTGTTCAGTTTTTTTTGTTGTTGTTGTTTTAAGCAAATCTCGAACGATATGTAACTTTTAATTCACTATCGACACAAAAGAATATATTTTGTACAGTTTTTTCCGATCACCCTATTTATCAATTGACAATTTTTTAAGCATGTAATTTTTAGTTTCATCTGATTTTTATTATCTTCCATCTTTTTCTCTCTTTTCTCTATATTTTTTTGTTTGTTGTCTCTGTCTTGTTATCAACGACACATCAACAGATGATGGAGTTCCTTCCGGAGCTTCGGTTCAGGGTAAGAAGTTGATTACGAAACTTTACTCGCTTTTAATTTGAATTAAAACCACCTTTCAACGCACGAAATAATCAAATTTGCGTAATTTAGAACTTAAGATACTTTGCGTAACTTGTAACTTAGAACCACTTTTCAACACTCGAAATAATCAAATTTGCGCAACTTATAACTTAAAGTACTTTGCGTGTAACTTAAAATACTCCGCGAATGATTTAGATGGTGCTGGAATCACGAACAATATGCTTTACATCATTATCGCATGCGTTTCGGGAATCACTTTGATTATTATCATCGCTGTCAGCGCTATCGTGTGTCGAAGACGACAAGGATATTTGGGACCTACTAGAAATAAAGGGTAACTAACTAATTAATTACTCGACGCTTGTACAGTACTTCTTGCACGCGCTGATGTAACTTAATTACTGGTAAGTAGTTACGGCGCCAATAAAGGTAAAGCGGGCGGTAAAGAACTGAAACCACCTGATTTGTGGATCCATCACGATCATATGGAATTGAAAGCTCTCGACAAAAGTCACAATGGTGGAGATCAAGCCTTAACCGTCACGCCCATACCACGAAATTCTCAAGATTTAGGCGATGAACCAATCATAAGCACGATGGAGAAAAAGAAAGCGACTTATATGGGTATGTTTATTTATCTCTTTTACCAAAATAATTTTCCAGTTGTTGTTATTGTTATTGTTGTTTCGTGATTCACGCATTGTTGTCGTTACATAATCGCTCGTTATTATTATTATTTCTTATTGGTTTCCCCTATTTTCTTTTCTTTTCTTTTATGTTTTTGAAAACTATTGTTGCGGTAAAAATTACTTTTGTGTCCCGCTTAAATTTGAATCTCGCACACAAACTTAAACTCTTCGACACACACACACGATGAATGGTTGTGCTTGGATATTGTACTTGGAAAATAAATAGTAGGAAGTACGTACGAAGCATCAGATGATAAAGGCGAAGAAACTGGCCTACTGGTTAGACGCTCGATAAGGGTTAAACCTATTATGATACCTATTGAAACTCAACCGGTAAATCGAAATGAACAACGTAAGTAATATCATCAAAAAGTAGCTCAAGAAAACACGCAGTCCCCCTTTTTGATTTGTTCGGTGTTATTTAATAAATATTGTTCAGCTTTAATAGATGGAAGTATAGTTATTAATTAATGTTCTTGGTTTTTGTCAACAGCAATGTCGTCCGTAGTTACTCAAGTTCCAAACGGTACTCTGAACCAACAACTTCCGCCCCCACAGCACATAGATAACGGAAGTGGTACTCTTACGCGACCTTTATACCCCAGAACTCAGTATAATATACCTAGAGCCCACGTGACTATAGACACTTCTCATCAAGTCGCCACCGAATTACCGTCTCCGAGTAGCCATAGTCAAGTTGGACCAGTCACTTACGAACAAGTAACGGCGGTGATGGTTCCACCAGGGACGGACCAAGCTCCTCCTTCTTACAGTAGCGCCTTAGCTAGTACACCCAGTTTGGGTATGGACGTAAGTGGAGGGGGAACGATGACTAAGAGACAAATTGGTCATCCTTTGAAAAGTTTTAGTGTCCCCGCTCCACCACCTCAAAGCGGGGCAACCACACCACAACCTAAACATCCCATAGGTACGTTCCTTGGCTCCTTTTTCCATCATCCTCGCCTTTTCTAAGGGCTTATTGGAGAAACTTATGTATGGAATAGGTTCCAACATTCGACCCCAAGTCGTCATGAGCCCATTGAAGAAAACTTTGTCCTCCAGTACCTTACCGGGGTCTACGTCTTCGCCGATACAAGCGCAGTCAACGGGATCGTTGCTCAAATCAAGACCAGCGACTGGGAATGTAACGGCGAGACCATTACCCGAAACTCAGTCGTCTAGATTATTAGGAAAAGAAGAGCTTACAGTAACTTACATTTTCATTTGTTTCATATAATTACCTACTCATTACCGACTAAAGAGAAGTACAGAATAATTATTTTGTCTTTTAGCAATCTTACAGTACGGAAGAATTGAACCAAGAGATGGCAAATTTAGAAGGATTAATGAAAGATCTGAATGCCATAACTGCTTCCGAGTTCGAGTGCTGATTAACTATATAACAGACAATATCTTCCTTCTTCCCCCCCCCCTTTTGTAAATACCTCATTTTTCTTACAAAAAAAAGAAACAAAAACGAAAGCCGCTACGCCCATGTGGGCGAATTAATGAAAAATCATCATTATAATTAATTTAAACTTCCATTACGAAAAAATTTTAAAATTTGTTCGTGGTTCTCTGGTCAGAGTATTATAATTATTATTATTATTTTCTTTTATATATATAAATATATATATATACCGCAGTACGAGCGTGTGTGATTGTGCATATGACGAAAAAAAAAAACTTTGTGAAGATACCTCAAATATACTCAATCAACTTGAAAACAAAAAACAAAAAAACTTTTTATTACGGTAAATCAAAGAGACTGAATCTCGCGTAAAAAAAAAGAAAAGTGAAGAAAAGACAAAAAACAAAGTTTGTTAACTTAAAACTAAGAATTTTTCTAAACGAAAACGGAATTAACTCTTCCTTCAGCGGTTTGAGGGAGATATTGATAAAAATGTGTTTTTATAAAAAAAAAAAGTCATTTTTTTAATTATTTAACTTTATATAATGTAAAAGTAAGAAAGGAGTAACGTTTATATTCCATCGTGCCATTGTGTAAATACACGATTTTAAATTTAACTATTTTTTTTAGTACAGTTTTGTTTGTTTGTTTTGTTTTGTTTTTATCAATGCCTTAAGTTTGCCAAAAGCCAATTGATTCATTTTTGTTTTCGCTGAGTAAATGATTGTGTAAAAAAAAAGCCATTCAGCTTATAAAGTTGCCAAATGAATTGAACAAAATTGAAAACTACAACTAAACTTTACATATTTTTTATTTTTCTTCATTTCTTATAATCATAACCTATTTTAGGCCTAGCAGGCTAGCCCGGGAATCCATATTGGAATTGGAGGAAGGAGTATGGTTTTCAAAGAACCGAAGTTGGAGGTGAAGCTTTTTTGTCTATTATTTTAATAGGTGCAGCGTAATACACTTTCATAGTCACCCAGTAAAATTACTCCATGGAAAACGGCAATGGTCGGCCATTTTTTGTAAGTAGGCAACGTGCGCGTAAATTTTTAAACTCCCGCCATATGTATAATGGGCCATCTGGCGGGGAAATGTACGGAAGTTTCTCTCAATAGGATCAGGGCCGGAAATAAGAAAAATTTCTTATGGGACATCTATCCAGTGAGTCGTGACCCCCTGTTTGACTGGAAAATTTATAGAACATTGTCCACTTAAGTGTGCAAAAATTGTGTCGATTCTCCAGAGTCAAGGTATCAAAAATTGTGTCGATTCTCCAGAGTCAAGGTATCAAAACCTCGTAAAATTTATTGGTCACATTGTCCAGTGACCTCCTTAGTTTTTAAAAAAATTATGGGACATTTTAAAATTTTATTGGACAATGTCCAGTGTCCTGTGCTTATTTCCGGCCCTGTTCTCAATAGGAACCCGGCTTCTGCTTGAACCTGCCAGTTTATAGTTTCCATTCTTGTGTGCAACTCTGTAACGGTAATTATAATTAATAAATATACTAATTTATTGTTCAGAATCATTAACCTTCAGCTTATTACTGCGTTATTGTAAGTTTGGGCTAAGTTATTTGCGTAGAATAGTTAAGAAATACAGGAAAAACTAAAACTGACCAAGGCTTAGGGTATTATTTACCTACCTCAAGGCTCAATCCCATTGGTAATTTGGTACTAAATTTAAAATGTTAATGAAATAGATGAGTAGAAGACAAACTCCTAGCGAATTTCTGAAACAAATAATCGGAAGACCCGTCGTAGTTAAACTTAATTCGGGTGTGGATTATAGAGGTAATAATTTCCTTCATCTGTAAGTGTATAATAAATCCAAATGATGATAGCATACTTTCTTAGGTGTTTTGGCATGCCTTGATGGCTATATGAACATAGCCTTAGAACAAACTGAAGAGTATGTTAATGGACAGTTGAAAAATAAGTATGGTGATGCCTTTATTAGAGGAAACAATGGTAAGAGTGGACATATCATGCATGCCAGAAAAAAGAAATGGTTTTAATTTTTATTATAACTATTTTTAGTGTTGTATATCAGTACTCAAAAAAGGAGGGTTTAATGATCAAATCAATGACTCTTCATTTGTACATAAATCATAAAAAAACATGTTTATTTTTTATGGATAATTACAGAAAATAAATATTTCATTTTTTTTTTTTCATTTGAAACTATACAATCATTTTATAAATATTAAATAGGAAATAAATTAATTTCCTAAAATAAGAGATAAAATCTTTTTCTCCAAGAGAGCTTGCACTGAAACCAATTACTAATTAAATTATGTTAATTACTTAACTTTCCGATTAATATACCTTGTTTACTGCCCCTGGAAACTGCTAAATCATAAGCCATTTCACCATTCTCATTAGTTTTTGTAAAATCAGCCCCTGCACCTAAAATCTCATGAGCACATAATACATGATTGTTGAATGCTGCAAACATTAAAGCTGTGTTTCCATCCTACAGAATATTAATTAATTTATTTCAAATAAAACCAATTAAAAGAATCATCTATATACATAATCTTGATGATCATAATCAGCTCCATTTTTTAATAATTCTTTCACTACATGGGAATGACCTTTGGCTGAAGCAAACAGCAAAGCAGTTTCTCCTTTTAATCCTTTAACATTAACTTTAGCCCCTTTGTTAATTAATAAATTAACAGTAGCTAATTGGCCATAAGCGCAGGCCCAAATGAGAGGAGTGAAACCATCCTTATCCTCTTTATTTAAACAAGATAAATCATCATCTATAAATTAAAATTTACTTAAATCATTAGATTTTATAGTCATTTTTACGTATTTTCAAATTTAATACCTAAATGATGACTAAATAGTTCACCCTGGGCGGCCAAATGATGTAATGTTCTTTCTTAAATGAAGCAAAGTTCGTCAAATATCTTTTGACAGTCAAAAAATTGCTCAAATATCTTTTGAGTAACTTTTGACAGTCAAAAAATTGCTCAAATATCTTTTGAGTAACTTTTGACAGTCAAAAAATTGCTCAAATATCTTTTGAGTAACTTTTGACAGTCAAAAAATTGCTCAAATATCTTTTGAGTAACTTTTGACAGTCAAAAAATTATTCAAATATCTTTTGAGTAGCTTTTGACAGTCAAAAAATAGCTCAAATATCTTTTGAGTAACTTTTGACAGTCAAAAAATTGCTCACATACCCAGAAGTACAGCAGGAGATTGGGTAGAAACATTGCCTCTTTGTAAATTTGTTAATATTGTTGTAGGCTAATAATATATAGGCAATTTAATTGGGAAGTTGCTAATTGATATCATTAATCATTTTATTTACTCTGTATGGTGTGAAAGCACTTCTACTACCCCTTTGAACAGATAATGAGCCTATTGTTGGAACTGAAGAACTTGTGGGGGTTCCAACTGAAGTTCCAAATGCAGGTAACCTTATAACGGGACTGACGTGATCTAAATTGTTTTTATTTTCTGCAATTGCAGCTGCTACTTCTGCATTTGAATTTTCTGGAGATGGATCTATTTTTTGACAAGCGTTAATTATTAAAAACATATTTTGCGGCACATAAGCTCGGTAAAAGTTGGTACAAACCGTAGCTAATAGACTTGAAAGTATCTGAATCGCCCATTTTAATTTAATTTAATGTAATTAATAATAATTATAATTTAATTTGCGCTCCATCGGGAAGCCACCAATTTTTAATTCTAGCAGACGACATTTTTTTCTTTTTAAATCTAGTTCGTTCTGACTGTTTACTCCTTATGACCGGTGTGGCTTCTTTCTTGTGATGTCGGTTTCTTTGTTTCAATTCGGTAAGTGTACTTGAACGAAAATCTACCTCTACATTTCTACAATACAAACGTAGGACGGAATTTTTGCGGAGGGGTTACGCGAATGTTCGTCAGTGCAAAAGAAATGAAATTAGTAGTTTAACTCAGTTAAATTGAAAAGGACTTTTTTCACAGTATTTAGGTGAGTTAATAAATTGAATTAAAATGTAATTTGTCCAAGAAGATTTGATTTTAAAATGGATAGTTGCAAAAACGGCTTCGCGGTTTGACCAAGGCTTACGAATCACAATAGACTGCATAGATGATAGACATACCCTTTCTGTACATTGTATGTATTATTATATTTTAAAGGGTATATAACCCTTTTAGTTTTTGTAACCCGTATTAAGTTTAAATATACATCTTCTCCTTTTATGGTTCTTTGAATTTAAGGCACTTAATTATTAATGTGTTAAATGTTGGGAGTTTGGATTTTTAGTGGTCATAACAAAAGAATCTTTTGAATGTGCTATTCCCTTTAAATCCTTTTTAAAAGAGGTATTCTCTTTAAGCCCTTTTTGAAGGTGATATTCCCTTTAAGCCCTTTTTAAAGGTGATATTCCCTTTAAGCCCTTTTTAAAGGTGATATTCCCTTTAAGCCCTTTTTAAAGGTGATATTCTCTTTAAGCCCTTTTTTAAAGGTAATATTCCCTTTAAGCCCTTTTTTTAAAGGTGATATTCCCTTTAAGCCCTTTTTAAAGTTGATATTCCCTTTAAATCCTTTTTAAAGGTGATATTCCCTTTAAGCCCTTTTTAAAGGTGATATTCCCTTTAAGCCCTTTTTAAAGGTGATATTCCCTTTAAGCCCTTTTTAAAGGTGATATTCCCTTTAAGCCCTTTTTTAAAGGTGATATTCCCTTTAAGCCCTTTTTAAAGGTGATATTCCCTTTAAGCCCTTTTTAAAGGTGATATTCCCTTTAAGCCCTTTTTAAAGGTGATATTCCCTTTTTAAAGGTTACAATGCTTAATCTCAGACACCACATAGATTTGATATCTATAGTTGCATATTTAACTCTTTAGTTGTGATTCATATCTGCATTAAAAATTGCTAAGAACATGGTATCAGAAAAACGGGATGAGGGAGATGACCTACCTGATAAAGATGTTGCCAGAGATTTTTATGCCAAATATGAACCCAAAGAAATACTTGGACGGTTAGTTAATTAGTTTTAAAGATATACTTTTAACATATTGGGAAAAATTAGTAAAAACAAACTATATAACTTGCCTACAGTGGTGTTAGTAGTACTGTAAGAAGATGTATTGAAAAAGCCACGGGAAAAGAATTTGCAGCTAAAATTATTGATGTTAGTGCCGATAATGAGGATTTCCAGGGTCCTAGTATAAGAGACGCTACTCTTCAAGAAATACAAGTTTTAAAATTAGTAGCTGGTCACAATTATATAAGTAAGGATTCTAGTCTTGTTCCATGGATAAAGAATGCGCGTGAGGAAATTTGTTTTCACTCTACAGGATAGGCAACTCCCTATCTCCAGCGACAGCTTATTCTGTATATACTCTGTTACAACATCGGTTGTCAGCACTCGCAAACCTAGGTCTCTATGTAACGTAGCTTTGTACGTGCTGTCAAGAGACGAAAAACTTCAGGATATTTTAAACTGATTTTAAATCCTGAAGATCCTGAAGTTTTTTGTCTCTTGTCAGCACGCGCAAGGCTAGATTACATAGAAACCTAGCTTTGCGCGTGCTGACAACCAATGTTGTAACAGAGTATATACAGAATAAGCTGTCGTTCGAGATAGGGAGTTGCCGATCCTATAGCGTGAAAATTAATTTCCTCGCGCGCATTCCTTATCCATGCTTGTTCTTTGAACATCCATGAAACTTAACGTAAACTTAAAATCACCTGAATTTATCTTTAGTTGAACTACATGATGTCTTTGAATCAACTACCTTTATTTTCTTAGTTTTTGAGCTGTAAGTAACAGTTTTTAAAACCACTGGTTCTAATTTTAACAAAAATTTTACGATACTAATTTAAGTTTTAATGATTCACTGGGTTATAACTTATAATCTATTTCCTTGTTTAATGTAACAGATGTAAAAATGGGGAATTATTTGATTACCTAACTAGTGTAGTTGCATTATCAGAAAAAAGAACAAAGTATGACACCCTTTTTATTAAAAGATAATCTGGTGAAAGTGAAACAGAAAATCTAAAAAAAAAATAAATAAAATGTTTTGAATTACTGCAGAGCTATTATGAAGCAGCTATTTGAAGCTGTTGAGTTTATTCACTCCAAAAATATAGCTCATCGAGATTTGAAGGTATTTACCCTTTTTTCATCACTGGTTATTTATTTGTTGCAGATAAAAAAGCTTAAGTTAAAATCTTATCAGTCATTTGTCAGTTTACTAAACATAAATAATTCCTATCAATAAATTATTATATTATCTTTAGCCGGAAAACATTCTTCTAGATGATAATTTTAATGTTAAATTAACTGACTTTGGGTTTGCTCATGTATTAAAACCTAAGGAACGCCTTTTTGGTAATAAAACTGATGTCATCCATTGCAAAAGATATTAATAACAGCTAATTGTTATTAACAGATTTATGCGGAACTCCGGGTTATTTAGCTCCGGAACTTTTGAAAGCTGCTATGTATGAAAATGCAGCTGGTTATGGAAAAGAAGTAGATATGTAGGGTCTTAATTTTAATTTTAATCTTGATATATTATATTTAAATTAATTAATCCTTGAAGATCACTTTTTTTTCTTTCAGATGGGCTTGCGGTGTAATTATTTATACATTGTAAGCTTGATTTATTTATTTATCTTTTAGGGTTCAAAGGCTTTTTTGATAATTTTCTCTCCTTTTTCAAAGGCTTGTCGGTTTCCCTCCTTTCTGGCATAGAAAACAAATGATAATGCTTAGAAATATTATGGAGGGAAAATATGAATTCTGTAGCCCTGAATGGGATGATATTACCGAACTCCCCAAAAATCTCGTGAGTTTTAGATGCACTACCCACGTTTCTCTCTCTCTTTCCCCCTTTCTTTATCTCTTGACTGATAAAATGATAGTTTAAGCAAAGAGAAAACTGAACTTGCAATATCTATATCTTAGAAAGACCTTGAATAGATTGATAACTCCGTTGATAAGTCGATAGTTAAATTTGATTTTACCACAGTGTCAGAACAGATTTGTTATATTGGTCAGTGGTGACACTTTTTTGAAAGAGTGTTTCAACTCCCTAAATGTTTTTCATAGATCTCAGAATAAGCTTTAATTAATTACTAATTAGTATTAATGGTCACTCAAATTGATAGAATAATCATGCCTAATTATCACACTATAAAGGTCAAATATTAATCTAAAAATATAATTATTTTTTATTTAATTTAATTAATTAATTAATTGACTTAATTGCAGATAAGGAAGTTATTAGTTGTAGATCCTAGTGAAAGACTTACGGCTAAACAAGCCTTGCATCATGATTTTTTCACGACTACTGTAAGTATAGATTATAATTCATAAGAAAATAATATATAGCTCCCTATAAGTATGAAACTCTCCATTTAAGCCATGATTGTAAACAGCATTTTCTTCCATTGAAATTTGTAAAAAGTTTCTAATGCCATCTATTAAGAGTTTTTGTCGTTAAAAAGATGATACATTTGTTTAGAAAATTTTCAAATTTTATATCGTAATTAAATAGATAAATGCCTATAAGTTATTATTATTATTATGATAATTATAACTGATTAAGTACATGTCAAAATTATCATAATAAATTAATAGATGGCGCGAGGTTCGCACGACCGAGGCTAGCTCCTACACTGGTACGAGTGTCTCTAGGGCGCGGAGATGCCCATCGTGCCTTTCGTGGGCATCTTAGGTGGCGGCGATGGTTTCGCCCCCCCTTTTACTCGTAGTACCGAAACTTCTCCCACGGGGCGTAAAAGCGTAAGCGCGCCAAATTTGGAAGCAAATGCTGTAGTATGAAAATGTACTACCTTTCATACTTATAGGGAGCTATATATTATTTTCTTATGATTATATTTTAAAAAAAAACTGCAAAAAAACAAAATTAATTAATAACTTAATCTTAATTACTATTTTAGGTTGCTAAAACGAGGGAATTTAATGCCAAAAAAGTGTTTCAACTAGCTATACTAGTTGTCAGAGCTATGACAAGAATAAGGAGGCTAAGATTTACTCCGGAACCATTATCAGTAGCGGTAGCGGCAACTGATCCTTATCGTATCAAAACTCTAAGAAAAGTATGTTTTTTTTTTTATTTCCTGACTCTGTTTTGAGTCTTTTGATGGAAATATGTTTCTTTTCTCTCTCTCGCTTCTCTTTAGGTTATCGATGCTTGTGCCTTTCGCGTTTATGGACATTGGGTTAAAAGAGGTGAAGTTCAAAACAGAGCGGCTCTGTTTGAAAATAGAGCTAAAGTGGAGTTAAAACTCCAATATTTGGAATCACAGTCAGTTTGATGATAAATAATTAATTAATTTACATTAAAATTAGAACTATTTTCATCGCTTGTAAATAATTTGTAAAGTGTACAGTTTGTACCATATTGTATTATGTATGGTATTTTAATCTCCCTCCCTTCGTCATTAGCCTCGTAAAAAATATTTAGAAGTATATTCTCAGCCATCTTATATATATATATATATATCACATTAGCAACTTATAAGTAATAAGATTAGAGAGATTGAATTTAGCAATTAATATTGTAATTAGTTCATTAATTTACATGCTTAATGTGAAATTTAAATTCATTAGGGAATTATTTTATTTTAACTAGTGTTTACAAAACAAAATGGCCGCCAAAAATGTAAACTTCATTTCATGACCTATCTGCAATCCACCTTATTCCCTTTTACCGAAGTTAGGCTTAGCTCGGAAGTTAGGCTTAGCTCGGAAGTTAGGCTTAGCTCGGAAGTTAGGCTTAGCTCGGAAGTTAGGCTTAGCTCGGAAGTTAGGCTTAGCTCGGGATTCATGGGCGTGAGTACCGAGAAGAAATTCGTCTGTCGTCTGCTACAAAAGCCAAAAATATGTACTGTAGCGGACGACAGACCAATTTCTTCCTGTTACTCACACCCATGAATCCCGAGCTAAGCCTAACTTCGGTAAAAGGGAATAAGGTGGATTACAAACATCCTAAATTTATAACTTATGTTATTTAAGTTATGATAAATTTATCATATGATCATTAGAGTTTTGATGACCTTTGACCCCGGGTTATTTAGAATTTTTTTTTTGTTTCAACTTATATATTATAATTTTTTTTTTTTTTATATTTGTTAGTTTACTATTAAGTATGTTTAAATAGTAAAAATAAGTTCTCTGGAAAGTTTAAAAAAGCAGGAAAAATAATTTAGAAGACTGAAAAAAAGGGTGAAATTAATAAAATATATTTTTTTTCTGCTAAAATATTAATTAGTGAATATATTTTATTTTAAGAATTTTTTTGGGTTGTTTTTGTGTAATTTACCCCCAAAAAAAAATAAAATTAAAGTTAATATTACTGAATATGCGTAAAATTAAATTTAATTTCTTGTAAGCGCACTTTCAAAGTGACGTCACGAATGCAAAAATTTGCCGCTTCCCTCTTCCGGAAATTACCGGAACTCAGGATTTCGTAGTTGCAGGGTTGCCATATTGGGCTGGAAAGCCGCCAATTGGGCTTCGTCTCAAAAATATTGGCTTCAAATAAAAGGGTTGGCTGTTGGCTGGAAATTGGGCTTGTCGGGGTTTTTCTTTGGCTTTCTGTACTTAAAATACCGCCAATAGGCGAAGATCATTAGAATGCCCAAAAAAGTAAAAAACTGACAAATGGTGCTGTCAAACCTTTTGAGCGGCTTATAATTTATGGTTAAATAAAATGATTTCATTTTGTTTTGGGTTTTAAAAATGGTGTCAGTATAGAATTTGAATTAAAATTTCTAAAAAAAAAATAATTTCAAATTTTCACGATAAATTTTTGGTTTGTTTTTGGGCTGGATAGTTTAGATCTTAGGCAGTTTTTGGGCTTCTTTTCGAAACACCGATTGGCGGTTTTTTGGGCTTGTTTCCAATTTGATTTTGGCGGGTTGAAGGTTTTCAATCTGGCATCCCTGCGTAGTTGGCTTCTGCTTCCATCATGATAAAAATGAGTATGTAAAGTATTGTTAATTATGAAAATTATCAATAAAGACAATATTATCAGCGTTTAAAAACTGCCAATTTGTGATTTTTATTTCGCGGTTGAGATAATTATTAATTCGGAGGCGGAATTTTTTTAAAAGACAAGACAAAGGCTTAGCACGTGCCAAGGTCCGATTCGAATGAATCGAATCCCTATCTTCCTTGACAAATGCCAATACTTTTTGGCTTTTTCCGCACCCAAGTGAATTGCTATTAAGTATTAAATTAAAGCATTAAATACTAAGTAATTGAAAGTAACGTTAAACATGGAAGAAAATAACGAACTATCCGAAGAAAACCTTGATTCTGTGAAAACAGATGGTAATTTCTATCAATTGACGTACATCATCATGTACTTGTCTTGTTATTGTCATTTTAACCATTTGGAACGCAGATATCAAGGTCTTGCAAGCTAAAATTAAACAACTCGAATTAAGAGAAAAAGAAATGATGAAGGAAAAAACGGAATTAGAAAATGATTTTGGGCAGAAAAGGGCAAAGTTTAAAGAAATGTATCTTCAACAAGAAGGTGGGGTTTGTCATCTTCCTTTTCTTGTTGAATATGTCTTAATTCAGTCATTACAGAGGAGAAAAAATCTTTGGAAGAGAAAAATAAGGAGCTTCAAAGAGAGCTAGATGATGCCAGGTCACTTATTTGTGTAGCTGAATGTGAAAAAGAGAATGAGATAGAAGGTGAACGTAGAAGATGTGAGGAAGAAAAAGCCTCATTCCAACACATCATGGATGGTAAGTTTTACACTTTGATTTAAGTTATTTAGGTTTTAAGATCACGGTATCCTATAGATACCTTGCAATCTGCTAAAAATATGGAAAAAGAAATAGCTAGATTGCAACAGTTGAATGAAAAGTTAGAGGAAGAATTATCAGAGTTTAAAAATCCATCTGGGCATGAAGGAGTATTTTCAACTGTAACTAAATCTCTAAAGCAAAAAGTAGGGGGTTTAACTGGGCCTAATGCTTTCTTGGGAATTCAAAGTGATAGTACTGAAAATCTTGAAGAGAGTATGAGAAAGGTAGGTGCATGACTCGGCTTTTTTTAATTATTTTTATTTAATTCCATATGTTAATTTAGGCCCAAGAAGAAACTGAAATGTTAAGATCATTAGTTGTTCCTTTAGAAGAAGAGATCAAAGCTCTTAAAGATAAATTACGTTCCACTGATAATCAAGTTCAAATGTATGAAAAAGCCTTCTCGGGACTAGTCAGTGGTTTAGGTTCAAATTCTTTAGCGGAAATGGTTTCGGGGAAAACCCCTTCTGAAATGTTAGAGCATTTAGACGATAAGGTATTGAAATTAATTAATAAAGTCAAGAAATTTCACGAAACTCTTTGATTAAAGATGTTTTTCACAGCTAATGACTCTCAGTCAAGGTTTGCAAGCTGAAAAGGCTTCTCGTAGTGACTTGGAAATGTATGTAGCTGTCTTGAACACTCAAAAGACAGTCATGCAAGAAGACATGGATAGACTTAAGAAAGAATTAGAAGAAGGTATCTGAACTATAGAGTAATCTCGGTAGAGAGGGGAAAAAAGCAGTTTATCCCTCCCTTTAAGCGCGCTTTTGTAAGAGGGAATACTGAGCGCGCTTGTTAGGGGGGATGACACGGAGCATGGAGAGTTGTATCGGCGCTAGGTACAGCAACGTCACTCCCTTCTATCTCCAAGCTACGTGTCATCCCCCCCCCTAACAAGCGCGCTCAGTATTCCCTCTTACAAAAGCGCGCCTAAAGGGAGGGATAAACTGGTTTTTCCCCTCTCTACCGAGATTACACTATGGAGTGACGTTGCAATACGTAGCGCTGACATTACTCTATTCTTAATTATTTGAAATTAAAACTAATTAAGTTTTTCTTTGAAGTTTGTAAACTTTTGGAAACTGAAAAAAGGGACCACGGAGCTTTGAAAAAAACATGGCAAATGGCCAATGATCAGTTCCTAGAAGCTCAGAGGTTGCAGTTCATGGATTTGTGTAGAATGCAAAGTGTTTTAACACCTGAACAATTACGCCAAGTTCAAGTTAAAAAGAAAAAGGATGAACTAGCTCTACTTAAAGAAAAAACTCTGAAAAGTGTGAAAGCCAAACCTGAGCAGCTCCAAGGTAAAATATATTCCCGTAACAACTTAATTTAGTACTACTATAATTTTAATTTTTCAGTAGCTGCCTCAGTCTCTACAAACGCCTCCTCAGTTTCTCCTCTAATGAAAAGAAAACTAACTTCTAGTCCTAAAGGGTTGGATCAAACTGACCAAGCTTACTACGGAGATGTAATTTGATTAATTCCCCCCCACCCATCTTGATCCCTTTAGTTTGTTTAATTGTTTTACTAATTAATTACCAAATTTAGAAAACAGTCGCCAGAAGCGCACCTGAAAACTTGAGCTTTGGTGTAACAGAACCAATTCCTACTTCAACAAACGAATTAAACACCTCAAAAGAAGCGGTAACTCCACCCTCACGTAAAGTTAAACTTCAGAGGTCTCACTCCAGTACAGACATCAGAGAACTTTCCTCTAGTTACGATGATCTCAGGAAAGATAAACTCGACTCTAGTCAGAACCCGGAATCAGTTTCTTTAGCTGGTTTTGAGTCTCTTGACATTGTTGCAACGTCATCGAGCAGTCCTCAAGTTCAACGTAAATCTCCTCATTCCCTTACCCAGGATCAAGTCAATGCTTTAGCTGGTATAATTAATAATTAACTAATTATTGCTTTCAGTACTGTTAAACTTTTCTTTCAGTTAATTACGTTTTTAATTGTTTTTATATTTCCAGATTTAACTCCAGAGTTAGAAGCCAGAAGTTCCTTATTAGAAGGAGCTAAAGCTGATTACGCTCCTCAGCAAATGTTAGGCAAGAGGCTTGTTAGCGAAGAAGAATGGCAATTGCTCGAAGAAGAACTGACAAAAGCCCGGGAAAAATTAAGCGAATCGTGTTCAATGTGCCACAATTACGAATTGCAGCTACAACAAGTTCAAAAATCTGAACAGGATCATTTAGCTGAAAGAAGCAAGTTACAAAGAGCAATTGAAAGGTTAAAGCAAGATATTCAAAAGGAACAAGCTTTCCGGAAAGATTTGGAACAAAAATATTCATCAGCTACTGAAAATTGCGAGAAACAAGTTTCCGAAGTTTTTAAACAAGTCGAAGATTCTGAAAAAATGTTTAATACCTTGAAAGACACTTATTGCGCTTATCAAAATGAAATTGCTGAGGAATTGGTAAGGGAGAATTTAAGGAAGTAGCGGTTACATGATAACATTTATTAAAGTAATCATGGTTTGTAACTAACAATTTCAGAAACGTTTAATTAATCAAAGAGATCAAATTAAACAAGAAGTTGATAGATTAAATGAAGAAAATGATTCGTTACTCGGTAGAAATGTAAGAACTGCTGAAGATATGCAACGTGATGAAATTGATCTTCCCAACACAGCTGAAGTATAACTTTAACTTAATCATTGTAATATTATAATTAAGAATTAACGCGTTTGTTTAATTTAAATTCGATTATAATTTTAATTAGGAGATGCAATTTGAGTACCTTAAACAACGAGACCAACTTATAATCGTTTTAACTCGAAAAGAGCAAGTTGAAAGTGAAAATTTGTTTTTACGTCAACAGTTGCAAGGTGATAAAGAGATGCGGGAAGCAACTGAATTGACACTTAATGAAGAAATTAAAAAGATGAGGGAACAAGCAGGTATTAACCTCTATCTTTATGACTCGGAATGATTATTTAAATTGTTTTCTACCGTTTTCTTTTTAATTGTTCTTAAAATTCTTAGTTGGTTTCTTTAACTTAATAAAACATTAGAGTACTTGACTTGACTCAATTGCACGTTGCACGCTTTTCATTTCATACTAATTGATTTATTTATTAATTACTTAATAATTACTTAACACGTTACATTTTCAATTCAGCTTCTTATAATAATGATTTAATTCACGAAAGAAAGAGGATTAAGGAGATGGAGAAAGTTTTAAGTAAAACTCAAGAAGATTTGTCCAAAAATACCAAAGTTTTAAATGAAATTAAATTGGAATTGAGTAAAGTTACCGCCGCTAAAGTATGCGTGAGACTTAAATTAACTCTTATTAATTAATTTAACTCTTTAATTCTTCATTGTTTAACTTAGGTTACATTTGAAACTGAATCTCAAGAATTAAAAGCCAAAGTTCAGAGCCTTCAAAAGGATTTAGATAATAGTGAAACGGTTCAAAGGGATTTTGTAAAATTATCCCAAACTTTGCAGGTAAATTATATATTTAATTAGAGTTAATTAATTATTAATGTCCTTGAGTTAATTTCTTTAATTAGATGGAATTAGAAAAAATTCGACAGTCTGTTAAAGAAGTTCGATGGCAACATGATGATGATGTAAGACAATGTAATGGATGCGAAAAAGTTTTTGAAACTCATAAAGAAAAGGTAAGATTTAGTTAGGATTTTCAGGATTTAGAGTAAAGTTCTTTAGTTTCTTTTTAATTTCCTTAATTTGAATTAAATTAACTTTTTTATTATCAAATAGCATCATTGCAATCACTGTGGTAAAATATTCTGCTCGAATTGTTCTTCTAAAATTGTTCATAGCGGCCCAAAAAAGCGGCCATTTAGAGTATGTACTGTGTGTCATACATTACTAGATCACGAGTCGGCTCCTTATTTTAGTCACGAACCCTTACAACGATCTTAGTCTTTATTAATAATTATTAATAATCGACCCATATAGGCCTATATATATTTTCTTTCCTTTCTATATAAAATATATTCAAAGCAGACAAAACTGAAAACTCTTATTTTGATCAAGGGATCAAAAAAAAATAATTGTAAAATACGTTATCATTATCAACCGATAAGAAATCTTATTTTTTAGGCTAGCTATATCTATATCTATAGGTATTCGTACGTATCTATATATTTTTTAAATTCCTTCCAGTTACTTTTTCATAATCATTGAGATAAATGTAAATTTTTGAGGAAAGAAACAATTTAATTACACACGTTCGTAAAGCATTTTTCAATACACTGGTTAAAACTTACATATAACACTTATAACTAAGGCTTATAACTATCTGGTCCAATTTTCGATACAGCTAAAGCAATTTAACAAAACAATATTTCGGGTACTCTCTTGTCTTGTTTTGTTTAATTTTATCGGGGTAAATAATGATTTCTTATAACATTTTTCGCGCCAAACTATTAAGTCGTAAATAGTTATAAAATATTTGCGGAATAAATTAATTAAGCATTTTGTCTTGTAAATATATTAAAAAGGAAACAAAAAAACCCGTATGTTTTATATAGATATCTATAATTTTACTTTTACCGAGTTCCTGATTGTTTAGGACCTAAAGTTTTGTATATATTAATTAGTAAGTAATATAGGGAAAGGCCTAAAAACAAACATTTAAGAAATTACTTCAAACAAGAAGTGATATCTAGTTTACTAGGGAGAAGGTGTAAATTCGCCACATTTCCAGCTTTATCTCCAGTCCAAACGTATAGTAGGTCCGGATTTAATCCCCGCCTCTAAATTACAACCAGCATCTCATTGGTTCTTGAAAACTCACGTCAGCACCACGCAAATGACAAAAATTACGTATTTTCCGACTGAGGAGATGCGAAATAGCCCGGCCTCCTTTTACGTCCCCCTTGTATTTTGAAAGGGGGACTGGGACTATGGCGCGCGAATACTTAGGCATCTTACACCCACCTTCTCCCTAATAAACTAGATATCACTTCTTGCTTCAAATAAGACACAACTGGACTTCTGAGTCTGATTTAGTTCTTATTTACAAGTAAATTAATGCTCAACAACGTTCTAGTGTTACCATGAGTTAATGTTTAGTATTTCTCTTATTAACTCATGGTAAGTGTTATTTATTTCGGCAAATATGTTGATAATATGTTAAATGTAGCTTATGTGGCAGTTTAAAGGTGCTTTAAAAGTTGTTATTGCGTAGGTAAACTCTGTTTAAATAACCAACAATGAAAAAATATTATTAGTTCAACATTCCAAAGGTTTTGATTTTTATTGAACAATTTATTAAGTATACAGTACGCCTCTTCTCTCGTATATTTTCAGTTTAATCTTCGAAGAAATTGGTATATTTTGTAATTGTTCACGAACTGAATTAAATTATGGCGGGAAAACGTTTCCGGATTGGCTAAGAAAAGGGCGCGAAAAATAGATAATTGGCGCCAAAGGTTAAAAAAACGAAACTTTCCAAATGCGACAATTTTCTCCAAATTTTGGAGTTTTTTTTAGTTAAAAAGGGAATTTGAAACGTTGAAATTACAAATTGTAATTTTGCAAACAAAATTGCCGACATATTTAAATCAGTTCTTAAAAGAAATAAAATTACCAATAAAATTTAAACAACATTATTTCGCTATGTTTGACTCACTCCCAAAAGTTATTTACCTCACATCACATCCGATTTTCGAAAAAAATAAAATAATTCCAAGAAAAAGGGGCATAAAAAATATTTCTTTAGAAATTGAAATTTCCCATCGAAATTTAATTACAATGACAATAGGATTTAATAGTTTTTTGGGTTATTTTTATACTTGTTAAAAAATTGCGAAGAATACCACTTTTTTTATTTTTAGTCACGGAGTTAGTACTTTAACCCTTTTTTTCAAAACCGAGGAATAAAGTGGTTTACCATGCGTAGAGATGAAATTAATTTACTTTAGGGGAAGACTAAAACAGGCGGGAGAGATTTGGCGCCCTTGAATATTACGTCAAGTCAAGGCATTTGTATTCCGTAATCATAGAAGGTAGGGATTTCTTTTTACGTTACGCCACTAGAACTGGTTTCTATTAAATTTTCTTCGAAGAAGTCGGTATTACCAACTGACTCGTCCTTTATAAATAAAAACCATTAAACATGTTAGTTTCTTCGGATAATAAAAGTGGTTTATTCTAACGCCAACTCGAGGATTTAACGCTTGACGTTGAAATACTAAACTAGCGCCTGCGAAGTCATTAGGGGAAAAAAAAAACTATTTGTTCTAAAATATAATCACATGTCTTCAAGCTGTTCGTGATAAAATATGGATCGTCTAGTCACAAAATTCGCGATAGTGGGACTCATTTCATTGTTTTACTTCGTTCAACATTCAGCAGCAAACTATGGTGAATTTCGTCCAAGAAGGCAAGGTATGAATTGTATTTTAATAATTTATTTCACACAAAATACTGTCACGAAGTTGACACTCCTATTATTGGTTTTCCATTACCGCGTGCTAATTAAGTTTAAGTCGATAAATTTTATTTTTTTGGTTCTTTTTTTTACTTCCCAATCTCCAAGAAATGAGACGTGACATTAATCTTACTCATGTTGACGTATTTCCACTTCATTTTTATATCTCTAAATATTCAAATATTGGTTATATTATTTATTTTTCAACTCGTTAATATTATGGTTTCGTGTGTTAAAAATGTTTTCATGTCAAGTGTAAATTTTTCAACGTAAATACAAGAAAGTCTTATTATATGAATCTGTTCAGTCTTACTCTAGACTACGTACAAAGGCGGGTAATCCTTTTTTTCGCTTGTTATTTGCGTTAGGTTAGACTGAAACAAAAAAATTGTCATTCGAAAGTTTTTACTCATTTCTTCGAATCATCGTCTCGCGAAAAATTACCCGTAGACATTACTTTAATTTAGATCAAGGATAGATAACGGTATTTCACATGGGGTACATTAAAAATGTTTAAAATGTAGGGCGTGTATATTAGAAATTCTATAGTTTTAAAAAGAGATCCCGTTTTGTAGAGTTTAACAAAAGTCTCCCTAAACATTCGCAGTTGTATTTCCGGATGATGACGAGCCCATTGGCAGTACTTCCGGTCCCGTAATTAGAGGAGATTGCGATAATTCTCCCGTCGGTATCGGTAGATGTGTCAAAATCACCGATTGTCCTCGGCTTCTTCGCGAACCCAATTATAATAGATTAAGAAGATTCGTTTGTGGATACGAACGATTCGAACCCCGAGTTTGTTGCCCAATTAACAACAGGCCAACACCTCGACCAGTCCCGACACCTACTCAGAGACCTAGGCCAAGACCTACTCCAACAGAAAGACCAACGTCGCGACCTAGACCTACGCCAACTGTTAGACCTACTCCTAGACCACGACCACCCGTAACTCCCGTGAACCCCGACAGACAAGAAGATAAACCAAGGTTCCTTCCAAGAGGTAAGTAATTCAACCTTATCCGGGTCTGTGGGATATTATTTTGAGTTTTATTACGTTGTTTATTAGAATGTGGTCGAAGCAACGTAACAGCTCGTAGAATCGTTGGAGGTCACGAGTCAGAAGCTGGCGCTTGGCCATGGATCGTAAGATTAGCATTTTTAAATAACATCCTCTTTCAAGTTTTCGGGTTTTTATAAGTGATTATATGCTAAAGGTCGCTTTATACATCGAAGAACGCGGCGTGAAGAGTGCCGATTGTGGAGGAGCATTGGTTACTCCGGATACCGTTATCACAGCCGCACATTGTGTTACGAAAGATGATGGAAAAATGTTAGTTGATGCCTTAATCCGCTTTAAGATTAGTTCAATTATTTTTAGCGACATCGTTTGATGGACATCTAAGCAATGGGCTATTAGTTTTATTAACTCAATTTCAACGAACTCTATTTTTAGACTACCGGCAACTGCCTTCACTGCGCGTCTCGGTGAACACGATTTAAATCAAGACAACGACGAAGCCGTGGACATTCCAGTAACAACCGTTAAACGTCATGAAAATTTTGATCGTCGCACCTACAAGAACGATATTGCTGTCCTGAAACTTGCCAGAAAGGCAACGTTTTCCAGTCGAATTCAACCTGTATGTTTGCCATACGATAGTTTGAGGACGGATAATTTAGTGGACAGGAAAGCGTTCGTTGCCGGCTGGGGAACTACTGAATTCAGTGAGTACAATCGGATTTTGAAGGTTTCCTAAAAATCTAGAGGCTAATTAGTTCATTTTAAAGATGGTCCTAGCAGTAATGTTTTAATGGAAGTTGAAATCCCCGTGTGGGAGGAAGGAAAGTGTCGAACTACTTATCGAAATGATGTACCAATTACCAATGAGTATTTATGCGCGGGAACTGAAGACGGAGATAAAGATTCTTGCCAGGTAAGGTAACTTCTGAAGTACCTGAAGTAATTGTTTACTGATTTATATCTCCTTGTAGGGTGATTCGGGCGGTCCTCTGGTTATGGTTGGTCGAGAAAGTCGCTATTATTTAATGGGTGTTGTATCTTTTGGTAAGAGATGCGCCACTCCTGGATTTCCGGGTGTTTACGCCAATGTCCGCATGTTTCTTCCATGGATTACGCGGAATGCCGCTTAAGTCTTCAATTCGTAAAATTTTCGGTGATTTTAAATGTTGGCTTTAGGCCTACGCACAAACTTTTAATGTAAAATAATAAAATTTAAGTGATTTTTATATCATAATGGTTGTTTAATAGCGTACAATTTAAAGATATTTATTTTAAAGGAATTGGTAAGTTTATTCTTGAAGGTCTTCTTTTAGCATTTAGTGAATTGAGCCCATCAACCGGGCGTTGTTTATTCTGCAACATCTGCAGAATTAAGTGATTAGAATATGAGATGGCCGCGGAGGAGTTGTATTGACGTCTCCTTCTTCTCCGGCGACGTGGTCGGCAAGGCTTGGGTAGTTTACAATAGCGACAAAAGTGACCTTTCTTGTTACCGCAAACGCTTTCGATAATTAACGAACACACACTAACCCCTAAACATAATATCCACAAATAGAAAATGGCCGACAAATCGCCCAATCCTAACATTTTGTGTTCGGAACCACCTTTCGCGACGCATCGGTCCAAATCTCCGAATTGTCTAGTGACCCACCGATCTACCAAGGTACTTTCGACCAACCAGCGAATTCTATTTATGAAAATAGCAAATTAGTAATTTAATTTATTAACCAATCGCGGATAACCACCTTTTGTTTATCTCTCTAAGGAGGGTCTTGTTGAATGCCTTGCTGACAGCCATCCCCAAAGTATGACCGAAGAACTCTTGCTTTGCCAAATAAAACTCTCCATCCGGTAAGAATTCGCAGTTAGTAGAGGCCGCGTATTTCATGGTAGGAAGGTCGCTTATGATGACTTTTTTGCCTCGCTGGACATCCCTCAACAGTTCCAAGTTGTATAATTCTTTGATGGGTAGAGTGCCATTAGCTTCGTGGATACGTTTCCAGATTGCTTGAAACTCCGGAGAAGATGATTCCTATTTCCAATAGACAAATGACGTCACTCTGAACGTTAAACTCGCAGTGATAAATTTCAGCGAACTTTGACTAGAGCTTCGTAGGCAGTTCCCTTCCAAACGTAAGGAGTCACTCGAGTTCTTACAGCCAGATCCTTGACGGAGTCAATACTGTTCCCTTGTTCTTGCATTAACATACTAGCCTTCAGAGTTCCACCGAAAGTGTTCATCAAGACAATGACACCCATCCACCAAGTTGCCAAGACTAACCTTGAGGAATGAGCCATAGGCATTTCTGGAGTGGCTATGAAGAAGTGACGGAAGGTTTTTGGAAATTTATACTTATATTTCGCTATGTAATATTAAGCTTACATTCGCATAGAAGTGTCCCTAGAAATTCAAAGAAATACATCCAGTACTTAGCACGGACTTTCCATAGTTTACTACTTAAAGAATCTACCGTGGGTTTGACCATTGTTACTTCGTAAATTGTGTTACCCATCAAGGTCAAACCAGAGATTAGGATAATGAAGGCCAGAAGGGTGACCCAAACCTCGTACACAATTTTTATAATTATATATTTTTTCTATCCTCATTTACTATTAAACTATAAGACTATACTCACTGTTAACTGAAATACTGAAAAGTAGCCAAACATATTGTTACTGACACCAAAAGTTCTTCCACCCAGGATCCCTAAGTAAGTTATGAAAGGGGGATTCGTGTATGTCAAAACTAGGGAACGTTGGTAGGTGGAAGCCAATGGACCCAGTATCATGTCGCATTGCTATAGTTTAGAACAAAATTTTATTAAGAAATCCAAACCCTGGTTCTATTTGCGCGTTACTAACATTTCTCTGAACCATTCCGACCATCCCTGTCCAATACCCAGAGGGGTATCTAACACCCCATTGTCCATCTTCCGGTGTGAAAACTTCAAACTTAAAATTAACCAGCATCGATAAAATATTAAGAATATCTGCCATGGGCCCCTGAGCTTTGATTTCTTTTTCGTCCGTCTTTGATATATTTATCCATGGCATCCACTTTATTATATAATAAATGTTAAACCCACCTTAAATGTAATTAACACGAATTATCACTTACCGTCGCGGCACATACTCTCAGCAAAGTCACTGTGGAGTTCATTATTTTATTTACCTTACTCTCCGTCCGACTGCAAGAACTATTCTGAACTGTCTAGTAAGACAAAGATTTTTCCGGAGAAATTTGTTCGTATAATGTTTGCGAATCGAAATTCGATACTCCTTAATTATGAATGTGACATAAGTTAACCGGGAATAAGTATTGCGTTATTAATTATGTAGTTATTATGAGTCTTTCCGTCCCAGGGATTCTCTCAAGCGTCTTTCCAACCGTCTTATCAGAACCCTTTTTCAAAAACATATTCTTCTCGTTTCGCCGGCAATAGTAATTTTGCATTTGGTATCCCGTAGGGTTTAATTTTAAAAGCGCTCTAACTATCGGAAAACGATGTAATGATTTTTACGTAACTTGAAAGCTGCGATTAATAATGTAAAACGACAACTCTTTCTTCGTCTTCTTATCTATACGAAAAACTTTCCAAAATGTTTCTATAACTCCGATTTAACCCATATATTATGAATTTTTTTTGAATACCAGCTGAAGTTGAATATATTTTAGTTCTCAAATATAAATTTAAATATTTAAGCAGCCTTTTTCATTTCGAATCGATTATTGGGCAACTTAAACGAAGATCTTTAACTAAAAGTCTTGTTTTATATATTTTTTTTAATTTTAGAAATTTAAATACGAACGCACGTGACTTAAGAATATTCAAAATTTCGAGCCATCCAATCAAATTAGGCCTTAGATATTTTGACAGCGCCATCAAGGAGGGTAATGACCCGCGTAAATTTTGGTCACAAGTCCACCATATATTTCCTGGGTACCGTTAGGGTTCATGGACAAGATAGACAGTGGAATTCTTTAATATTAATAAACATTAATTAAGTTTAGAGAATTTCAAAACAGCTATTTAGTCTTTATTCATATGGCAGCTGTTAAATAAACCAAGAACTTCAACAAGAAACGAAACGATGACTAAAGACAGTAACTTAAGCCTTGTCATTGAATCTCCCAGAAGTGGAAGTGGAACACCACTTAAAGAACCATATATCAGCTCTGAAGATGAGGATTCCCGGTTTAAAACGCTAGAAAATAGCTCCTGGACTTCAGACAGAAGTGATGGTAAGAAATTAATCAAATAAGTGCGTATGATGTGACAAGAAAACGGACCTTCCTTACAAAGGTTAACCCCCCAATTTAGCTAGTCTTAGTTTTGATGATTCTGTGAAAGCTTTGTCAACTGGGTTAGTGTCCGTTTATGAGAAGGATCTGAAGAAAATTGAAAAGACCTTAATAGAACTAACGTATGTCCACTTAAACTATTCAGAAAAGACCATGAATATAAATTCCCTCATTAAAATTTCAGCACAACACAAAAAATTCTAATTGAAACAGTTCAACAAGAGAATGTCAAATTTAATGAAATAAAAAACCAATACCTCTTAGATGAAATTGTAAGAGTATTAATTTACTTATTAGTTAATTAATTAATCTTAATTAAAATTCATTAATTTAAATCCTAAGCTTAACAAAACCAAGCAATATCATTCCAAACTCGTCCAAATTAAAAAGGATATGGCCATGTTACATGATAGATCAACAAAGCTTAGGGTTTGTTATTAAATTAATTAGAAGCAATTGTTAATTAAGTTAATTAAGTTTATTTTTGTAGAAGCAATCTTTGAGGCTACAAGAATATAAGCAGAAAGAGGCTTTACAAAGGGAATTACAAAAGGAAAAACAAGCGGAAAGAGAAAGGCAAATTCTAGCCAAAGTTCCTCCGCCAACTCCAGTTGCGGTTGTGGAAAGGCCTGCGAGTTTACTTACATCCTAAATAAATGACTCATTAACGAGTTGTCCAATAAAATTAATTAACTTCTCTATTGGTGGGGCACAAAACAAAAGGAATATATAATTAAATACTTATTTAATTTTAATAATTAATATAGAGTGTTTTAAACAAAAACTTATGATATGAATAGGGTAATGGCAGCCCTCTGCCTTTGACTGTATTAAGCTCTATGGGGAAATAACATGGGGTGCCATTAGTCTATAGATGATGTATTAAATTAATTTAATTATGTAGAATAGAAAAAACAAAGAAAGTATAAACAAAAAGAAGCCATAAGTTACATTATTTTTATTTTACTACAATAATATAACATTATATCTATTACAAATAAAAATGTACAGTTCTTCACAGAATACCACAAATGTTCAATTGTGACATCACTTCCTGTAAAGTAAATTTTAATTAGAACTTAGGTAAATTAGTTGTTGGTAATTTTGACGCTACTTACCTATTTCTTCAAAAGTTGGTGACGTAACATAACAAAGGGGACAGAGAATCCACTACCGAAGAAAACCACAAAAAGAGCTGTTAACCTGAATCGGTTTTTAATTTGGAATGGCAAATTCTATTATGAAATTAAAAGTGGAATTAGATTTTTAATTTTTATTATGGTATTTTGTGGATGGCCCCCACCCAAGTTATGGCCAAGGCTTAACTTAACTTACAGCTCCGGGAATTCCTCCATGTCCATGATCGCCGCTTCGACGAATAGCCGAAGTGCTGAGTTGACGGATGGCGTTGAAAGATCGCTGGGCAATCATTTTAATTTCACTAGAAATTTAAAGGAATAAATATTTTAACTTCTTCAACTTCTGGTACGGGATCCCGAAAGAATGACCTTACCGATTTACCAACAAGGACTTTTATCCAAAATCGAAGCTGACTATCTTCCTATAGATGGCGTTTATCAACTCAGAAGTTTGAATATTTCCCGCCGAACTTCCGAAAAACCTTTTTTTTTTTTAAAAAATACCGCTAGTTGTCAATAAAAGGAAATGTAATTATAATATATAAACTATTTATTTTGCATCATTTAGTCCTAGTTTCAGTTATAAAACCCATCTTGGTAAGAAACAAGTAAGCTTGATCTTTTTTAACTTTACCCCTGACATTTTCATTAGAGATTTTCGCGCCTTTACTTTTATAGAGATTGGCCTTTTCCTATTTTCCCGTAGTGTTAGAAAATTCGGTTTTTTGAAAACCAAACCATACCATACTGCCACAACCTTCTTTATTTTTAATTAAAAATAAATAAGGTGGTGATTTTACAATCTAATTGTGCCACATTTTATTTTACGAGAAGCCAAACTCCACAAATGCAAGGCATCCAAAGTCTCTGATTTTACTTCCCCCCCCCCTCCCAAGATGAGTTGCGTTAAGACCTTGCGTTAAGACTCCCCTATGTTCTTACATAGCCCACTCGATCACGCGCGTCACGACGCAAGCTGCTCGCGCTATCGCGAGCAGCTTGCGTCGTGACGCGCGTGATCGAGTGGGCTATGGTTCTTATGAGCATGAATCCGTTGTGGTTTAACCAAAGATTATTTAAAATACGTGGGATATCATCACAAAAACTTTGCATTGAGTTTTTTATTATCATTTTTAACACTACATATTAGTTAATTATTTATTAGTGGAATGCCCTTATTAATTAATATTCAATATTTTATAGGAACCAGTTTCATTTCCACATTCTGGTGATAGGCAGGATTCCACTCTAAAAAGAATTTAATGACCTCAGAAATTTGGTGTGAACTTTAAAGTCATAAAATATTTTACTTACATTTCTGTTCTATTCCAAAATTTTCTGGACACTTTCACTATTCGAGAAATTTTCCCATTCTCGCTGCACTAAATAGATAGTTTACACACATGGAGGATTCATACTATTTACACCAGGATGCCTGGGCTACCTGGGGGACAAAAACCAGTCTGCTTTTGTCGTCCAGGTAGCCTGGCTGCCATTTTGGTGGTGTAAATGGTATGAATCCACCATGTGTGTAAACTTGTAAACTATTCTATACGCGTTTTAACTTTTAACGTATGATTTAGACTGGGGTGGGGGTGGTTATGAGTGGAAATTGCCTATTACCTTTTCACATAGTTCATCTAGAACTTTCACTTTACAGACGAAATTCATAAACCAAATCCTGCAATCACAGGTGTTTGGATAATTTTTGCAAGCTAGATAATACCTGTAATATGTAATCGAAGTTATATTAGAGGGTTAGATAATTATTTTTATACTAAGAAATAATTGATCTTACGTTTCAAAAAATTCAAAATATTTCAAATAAATATCTCCTCCACATTCAGCAAAACATTCGCCTACATAATTAGCACGATCCATCTTTATCAGATCGTTGTTACTCTTAATTTTGTCTGAAATGTCACAAATGTAGCCTAATAGACCCATAGATGGGCACTATCATATCATTTGATAGTTTTACCACTTGATACGATAGAAAACTAAATCTGCCCCTATCAAAGTATCAATTTTGATAGTTATTTTCGAGAAAAATTTGAATTATAATGATCGATTGAGTTTGATAGCTTAGAAAGTGCACTCGAAGTTGATATGATTCATTGATTCGTTGAAATCTTCTAGAGAAAAATATCGATTCTCAACGTGATCTGGCTACTAACCCCATCTTTTAGAAATCATAAAAAATGATAGGCATTATTCCTTGAGAAATAAATTGATTCTTTGAGTGAGTTTATTTGGCGACATCTGTTTTCTGATTTCATTTTAAAAAATTATGTGCTAATCTTTGATAGGCAATTTTGATAGTTATGAAAATTTCTGGAAAGATAAGTCGTTTTTTGAATGATATCGAAGTTTTTAATATATTTGAACGTTAGCAAGTGTAGGTTTATTCTATAAGAAGATTCTGTACTTGGTGGTCATTATAACCCTCTCAAACAAAAAAAAAAATAAATAAAAATAAAATAAACGATGGTTCAACAGTTCAAACTGTGAAGACGGAGCTTCTTGTATATAGAAGCTCCGTGCTGTCACTGATGTGAACGACTACTCGAGGAGGAAGAACGATTCCACGAAATCATCCAAACGTAGAATTAGATAAATTAAAGTGTAGATTTTCTGATTTTTATTACCCACAGTTTTAATTGCAATTTTTGCCTTTAATTATTATTAGTTAACCGTTTATAGTAGATGGTTTAGATTAAATCAAGGGCGAATAATTTGAAAAAGTTTGGATAGTAGCTTTTGAACTATAGACAGTTAAAAGTCAAACTTGAGAAATGAGATTATGGAAATTATATGAATATATGAAAATATTAGAAATTCTACAAAATCAGGAAATATCAGGAATCGATTAAACAGAGTAAAAGTAGGTAGAGCCCAAATCAGTTTGATCGAAAACAATCAAATTTAAAGTCCGGAAATTAAATAATCGATTAATTTAGTCGTTCCTAAAGATTTCAATTTGATTTGATAGGCAAAAAATCTATCTAACAATGAGAGCCAATCTAACATATTGAAGGAAGATTTGATAGTTTCACCATCTATGATTTGTTGAGAGGGAAAAAATCTATCTAACAAATAATGCCCGTCTAAAATATAGCTAGAAGAATTGATAGTTTCGCCAAATATGATAGTTTGAGAGGAAAAATATCTATCTAACCAGCAGTGTCAGTCTAAAATATAGTCAGAAGAGTTGATAGTTTCGCTATCTATGATAGTTTGAGAGGAAAAATATCTATCTAGCCAGCAATGTCAGTCTAAAATATAGTCAGAAGAGTTGATAGTTCCGCCATCTATGATAGTTTGAGAGGAAAAAAATCTATCTAAGAAGGAGTTCCACTCTAAAATATAGCCAGAAGAATTGATAGTTTCGCCATCTATGATAGTTTGATAGGAAAAAAATCTATCTAAGGAGGAGTGCCCAACTCTGAATAGACCCAACCAACAAATCTTTTGAATTTTTCTAACGGCTCAGATCTCGTTCGCGGGTTTTGAGACGAGAAAGGGATAGCCCTATTGGCTTGAATTTGCCATGCGCAGAACCGGTTTTACCCCAAGAGTCAGACTCTAATCCAATCAGAAAAATAAGAGATTTATTTTCGTTGCTCAACGACAGATGGTACTACAGTCAACTTCGTTAGTCACGTGATCCTATCCCTTAGATGGAGAATTTATCCCGCCCTAAGAATTCATACAGCGCCTCTATCGGGAAGCCGTGGCAAGTATCTGGCCAGTAACCATAGCCCACTCGATCACGCGCTCCACGACGCAACTTCACGCAAGCTGCAAGTGACTCAAGACTCATATTCTCTTTGGTTGCGTAGATTTACCGATTAGATAACAAAGAATAGTAGTAGAACTTTTTGGATTAGGGCAAAATTCTTTATCTCTCCCTCTAATTATGTAATTTTATTTATAGCAATTGGTTTTTACGCTTTAAGTCCCAGTAATTTCCAATTGATGATAATATATTTAGTAACGTGGATAACTTGGTAAGCTCATTTTAATTTTCATAAAGCTAAGCCTTGGCCTCGTTGACAGAACTTGGATTCTTGGAAAGAAGTTCTTAGTAAATTATAATTTAAACAGTAAACCACAAAATTACAGTTAATATTAGACAATGGAAGATGAAAATTCCGAAGTCTCGGATAGTTTTCAATCTATTCCAACGGAAGAGGATGATTATGAAGAGAGAAGGCACTTTCAAAGAATATTCAATTCTTTTAGATGTTATCGGTATGCATACTATTTACACACAATTTTCATATGATAACAGACAAAATGAATGAAACCCTTTAATCTTTTCAAGAGTACATTCGCTTAGACGTTTGTACAAGTCTCTAAAATACATAACTACACTCCCAACTCATCATCAGGAGCTTCTGAAAGATTATAAAGGGCATTTAGATAAAATAAAAGTATTGATTGACCACAACAATGAAATAATCAAATTGATAATCAAGGATGTAGCATACATGTTTGAAAATGCTGATCATTCAAATGATATTGTAAGGCTGTAAAATTTGAAATTTCATATTCTAAATTCCAAAAATCATTTGGGTTTTTTGAAGACTATGATCCCTCAAGTAATGCAACCTAATGCTTCGGACATGGATAAAGTTCAAGCTGTTTTTAAACAGTTTGTTAGAGAATGGAGTAAAGATGGGGAGGAAGAAAGAAAGATGGCTTATCAACCTATTATTGATGAGATTGAAGCGCGTTTAAAACGTGGATCAGATGGGTAAATGACAAATGTCTAAAATTCATTTAATCCATCATCTTCAGAGTTTTGAAAGTATATCTTCATTTATTAGGGATCTTCAACAAATACAGGTGTTAGTTCCTGGGGCGGGATTAGGAAGATTATCTTATGAAATAGCGAAAAGAGGTTATTGTTGCCAAGGCAATGAATATAGTCTCTTTATGCTTTTTGCCTCCAACTTTATACTTAACAAGTGTGTGAGAAACAATAATCGTTAAATAGTTTTAAAAATAATAAGATATATAATTGTAAATTAAATTAAATTAAATTAAGGTGCAAAGGAACAAATTCTTATCACATTTTCCCCTGGATTCATCAATATTATAATCACTATTCCTCAGAAGATCAATTAGTAGGTGTAACTTTCCCTGATGTTGATCCTTCTGATTTACCTCCCGGAAGTAATTTTTCAATGGCAGCTGGAAATTTTACCGAAATTTACACTGAAAGGAGTCAGTTTCTTCTTTAACTTCTCTCCCCTTTTCTCCAGGGTTCATACAAACCTGGAAAACCTGGAATAATCAGGGAAATAAATAGTTGACAAAACCTCAGGGAAATTTATAATTTTTAGTAAAATTCAGGGAAATCAGGGAAATTTGCGTCAAACAGGGGCCGAGTAATTAAGCAAAATGTTCATAAACATCCCCTCCGTAGGATTAACATTACACTATACTTTGGAGGCTCATAACTCTGGTTCTACTAGAGATACGGGGATGTCCTTTGAGTATGTTATAGTCCTATTTGCCCCCCACCCCTCCTTCGTTAACATTTGCTCCATAGGATACTCCATATACAGGAAAAACCTGAGTAATTAAGTAAATTGTTCATAAACATCCCCTCCGTAGGATTAACATTACACTATACTTTGGAGGCTCATAACTCTGGTTATATTAGAGATACGGGGATGTCCTTTGAGTATGTTATAGTCCTATTTGCCCCCTCCCCTCCTTCGTTAACATTTGCTCCATAGGATACTCCATATACGGGAAAAACCTGGAAAATTCAGGGAAGTATATGGGAATTAAAAAACCTCCCATAAATCTCAGGGAAATTTGTTTTCCAAAAGTTGTATGAACCCTGTTCTCTTTGTAGACAAAATAAACAATATTTCTATTGTTTTCTTAACCTTTAGACCATTGGGATTGTGTTGCATCGTGTTTTTTCTTAGATACAGCCAAAAATGTTGTAGCTTATATTGAAACAATATGGAATATATTGAAACCAGGTGGTTATTGGATCAATTTAGGACCATTACTTTACCATTACGCTGATCTACCTAATGAAGATTCAATTGAACCTAGTTACGAGATTGTTAAACAAATTGCTGTTAATATTGGGTTTGAGTTTGTGGTAAGAATAATTAAATAACATTAACGATAAAAGAAGTACTTTAGAAATATTAATTAATTATGTTGATTGAATCTTTATATTTCTCGCAAACAGAAAGAAGAGAATAATCTAAGAACACCTTATACCCAAAATCCTAGGTCCATGATGGCTTACGAATATCGGAGTGTCTTTTTTGTGTGTCAAAAACCTTTATGACCATAATCTATTTAGATTATGCTCGTTTCCATCAGGAAAATTAACAAAAATTAATGAAAATTGTTTTTATTTCTTGTTAAAGAACCAAAAACTTATTCCCAAGAATATTTAATAATACTCTATAAAGAGGTCAAGAAGAGTTTGACCTTTGAACTTACAAATTAAGTTTTTCATATTTATCCAAAACCAACTATTCGTTTGGATAGTTTCAATTCTTAACTGTGTTATTACAAACAAAACAAAAAGAATATTATTATACTTTAAAAGAGTATAATATTATGTATAATTCCTAATTATTATTAGTTAATTAACTAACAATTTGTAATTAGGGGAAAAAACTTGGTTAATGTCATCCAAAATAGTTTGTCTTGTGTTTCCTCATTGTAATTAATTATTGGGCTAATATTCAATAGTTTATATTTAGTTTTGGTTTAAATACAGGTACCAGTACTTAATTACTAAATACTAATATCTTAAACTAGTTAAGATGATCAAGAAACAGTTAAGTTCAAATTAAGCCACCCTAAGTAGTTTAAAAAAAACCTAGTCAAAGTAAGTTAACCCTAATATATTTAATTTAATAGACATCCCAACAAATAACAATCATGCAGGTGGTATGTTTTATTATTGTCCTACTTTTATAATAAATACAAAGATTTTCAGTAAATTCTGATTCCTTGACCCCTCTCCCATTCCCTGCCCAAAGGAGATGATGACCATTGACCACCCATAAGTCACAAGGCCTATTTTTCACCTATAGGGAGAGGGCAAACCCATTCTTGCCACGTCATAGGCTTATATCTCTTACCTCGATTCCATCCCCCTAACGGGGGAATTTCAGTGTCGCGCCTACAAACGCTCCCCTAAGTAGAGATATAAAATGACGTCGGATGTTCTTTCCCCTCCCTGACAAACGCCCTCTCCCTATTACTCCTATAATAGGGACTTGGCAGTACTACGTCATGCAACGTCAGGCTACCTTCTGTTAGTGCTAAAAAACATACCAGGAGGAGGGGCTTATATAGCTTTCATTCTGTTAAAAAAACACCATAATGGCGCTGAGGGCGGAGTTAAGCCCGAATTGCCAAGTCCCTATTTAAACCCAAGGCTTAAGTTTTCCCTTAAAGGGACTGCAAAGAAGGCATCGGCGGGTGGGTAAAAATTATTTGAAATACGTCAGAGGCACGTGACCAAGGAGAGGCGTGGTTCAAAGAAGCTTAGTTCGTTTAATTTCGAAAACCACCACTTCCTGGAATTGGCGCTGCAATCTCGCGAAAAACAAGGACTAGATGTCCAGTTCCACTCCATGAGGAGTCTTTGTATCTTGGCATCACGTGATGTCTGTGACGTATTTCAAATAATTTTTACCCACCCGCCGATGCCTTCTTTACAGTCCCTTTAAGTGTAGTAACCTTTTGCTTATTGCAAGAGATTAGGACCCTCCTGTTAACAATTAGTAATCCTTGACCTTTACTTAGAAATCGTAGGTTGACCAGGACACTCAAAATTTTAATTAAAAGCTCAAGTTAGGCCCACTGCCTTAAGAATTAATAATAGGAAAAAAGGGGTTAAGGGACGCCTTGCGACGTCACTACCCACTTTCCCTACACTTTATATAAATCTTTCTATATTGGCTCTTTTGGTGGCTTTAGAAATGTTTGGCCTTTCTTTCTTTGGTTGATTCTCTCACGTTGAGTGTTTGCTTAGTAAAACAAACAGGGTTCAGACGATATCTGGAAAAAAAGGGGCCCAAAAAGACGTTTTAAAGTACTCCCAAAAGTGTTTTGCCGGGGGGGGGGGAATTGAATGCGAAACTAGCGCCATTTTGGCAACCCAGGAAAAGCCTCAGCCAGCGGGGAGGGTAAGCAACAAAACCATTTTTGAAGAATATTATACGAACCTTGAGTTATTATTAAAAATTATCTACCATATTTCGTACGAACCATCTTTTCTATACTTTTCTTGGATATATGAGAAGGGGTTTTCGATAACGGTATAATGATAGTCATAACTTATTGTAAAATAGGACGGGGGAGATGAGGGGAAGGCTGGTAATATTGTGTATAAATAAATAACCCTGTTTTGCCCACTAAGATAAAAAAGCGAGGGGATAGAAAATAATATAAAATATATATATATGAAGGGGAAATTGTAGAGTGATTTTTGTCACGTTTATTGCCTCTCAAGGGGATGAATAATCATTGCATTTTTCTTTTTCTTCTACGTGGGGTTCTAATGTTGAAAATCGAACAAAAAGATTTGACTGAGGGGGTAACCACTCTAGGATGTCGTGGTTACTAAGACAGGATTTCAGAAAAACTTTTTTAAGCTGCGGATTTTTGAAAATTATGGCGAAATCTCAGGGAAAAGACAATTTTAAAATTTTCCTGACTTCATCAGTGAATAGCCTCTCGGAATAAGGAGGAGGCAATCGAAGCATCAAAATAAGCTTAATCCCTATTGGGACATGTCCCTATCTCCGATTGGAAACGCGTGATACCTTACCATAAGTCTATTATGTAAGGTTCCCATAAGTTTGCATTCGTCAATTGCTAACGTCGGTCGACATTATACTCGCTTTTCAAACGTAGCATGCTAGTCTGAATATCGAAAGTTTATTGTGTATAGGAAAATTATATCTGTCGTTTGTCACTTACGTGATAGACTTATGGTCATCGTATATAGTTGACCAATGGAATTTGAGAGAAATCCCATTAAGGTTTAGATTGGGTTAAGGGATTAGGTATCTAACCCGGGAAATCAATTATCGTTTATTGTTCTTACAATATAACCCTAATTTGATAAGGTCACCACGAGGTCACCCTAAAATCACGTAATTTGGAGTATTGTACACTAGTCCTAAATTGTCCAGTTTTCGCTCCACTCAACGTTACCTTCCCTTGAATAATCAAAGAAATAGTAATGCTGGTTTTACGGGATTCTTCGTATTTTTTTTTACGAATCCCAAAAGTGTCATGAAGTTCGATTTTCTTACGCCTTTGAATGCTTTTACTGCGCTAGTGCCCTTTTACTTTTCCTCGTACAATAACAGAAGCTTACAACTCCCGTATAATAAACTCTTGACTGGTAATAACAGTAAGAAGAATACCATTGGTATTAAGGTAAATTCCGACTGGGCAGTACAGTTAAGGATTAAACTGAAGAGGAACAAAGACAAAGGGGGTGGATTTTCTTTGTTTTTGCCTATTCTCTTTATTCTTTTTAGGGTTTGCCGAGAAAACCTTCTTCCCTTAGTTATTAGTTTGGGACTTGGGAGCGCTACAAAGCAATAAGGGAACGATATTAAATGTGGGTTGAATGAAGGGAAAGTTTCTTTTTTTGGAAGGTTAGAGTTTTATATTGCCAAGAAGTTTTCTTTGGTGGCAATGATCTTTGAAGGTTAGTAAAGTTTCTTGCTAAGATCGTTGTAGTCTCCACTAAGGTTAGCGTCTTTTGCGCAAAGATCTTTGCGTGTTCCGCAAGTTACAGGGAGTTTTGCATAATTATCAATTGTGGTTATTTGTCCGCAAATACCATCGTGAGTTTTACGTAAAGGTTGTCGTAATCTGCGGAAAGGTAATTAGATCGTCTGATGTATGTTCAACAAGCCTGTCACACTTTCGCAATCAAAGTGTGAGGAGTGTGTTAGATTAGTAAATAATAAAACCAAAACTGTTATAGGGCATCAACAACACTGGGAAACGTTGACGTAGATTAATTTAACCTACAGGGATGACCTACAGTTCCATATCCAGACACTTTCGTGACCTTTAACCGAAATATTAAGCAAAAGAAAAATGGCCATTATATTTCTGTAATTATTTTATTCTAAAATAGAGGAGACATCCGGGCCCGTAAAAGGATGGCGCTAGTACCCGTTGGATTAGATCTTCTCCGCAATACCTGCCTTGTTAAAAAAGCTACACAGGCATGCAGCAGGGACGAGGCCGTCATCCAGCCTTTGGGGACTCTGGGGGCCGGTCGATATTGTACGAGGGCGAGCCGAGTTCCTCTCCTCGCGGTGAGTCTGCCCGCGCGCATTGGAACACCGACTGCGGAAAGCATTGGACACAAATCCGGGTGCCCCCGATAATAAAACGCAACTCTAATAGAAATAATTATTTCATACGTTAAAGACTAGACGTTGATCACGCCGCCTACGCCAAAATCCTTACGCGAATCGTCAACGGATTAAGAAGATCATACCGGAAGTCGGTCCTCGGTCAATTTGGACACCAGAACGATCTCCCAGGAATCTGGGAGGAATTAAACCCTACACTCCGTGAATTTTTGAGAGGTTAAAGGTCACGAGCTGTCTATCTACCATCTCCGCTGGAAGGTGAACGCCGTTTGGAGCGAATTTTATACACAAGGTAGGGAAAGCGCTGTTTTCTATACTTTTATGGATCATTACGAGACTGGGTTAATTTAGTTTTAGAATAACAATATGAGAGCAGAGAATATTTGGGGTTAAGGGGGGTGGGGAGAGCGGCATTGGAATTGTGACAATGATCTGGTTTACGGAGTTTCCTCTTTGTTTCCCTTAGTTGAGAGAGAGACAGCTGAAAGGAAGGGATCTATTAACTTTTGGTGGCTTCCTTCGCGAACAAAACGTTTACCCTACAGACAATACCCTACTTATTTAATTAAACAATTTGACTAGGCCATCCTTACCCCCTTCCCTCTGTTCTCCCGACACCATTTATTCGTCTTTAGGTTTTTTTTTTAAAACCAAGGAGTACCAACACTCAACACTTTTGTTTTGGTATTTAGGATTAATGTTGAGTTGAAGCTAATGATCTTGAAACGTGGATGGAGAGTTAGTGAGTTAGAAACTTGAAATGGGGTTTAGCACGTCAAGTGACCAATGCCCTAGCCTCCTTGATCTCCAATAGAACCATTATTTAGACACACAGCTTTTTTATGTCAAAGCTTAAGCCTTTTTTGGACAACCTATCTTTTTGCGCGTAAAAAATTAACACCTCCAACTTCTGTTTGTTCATTTATCCAATTAATTGTAAGATCTTAGTTGAGGTACTTGATTCGTAGAGCTGCATGGGACTGTCTGAAATCGGCTTTATTTTGCGACATACTTATCCTTTCTTTCACCTTTGATTTTTCAAGGTAGGAATTTTTATTAATTAGCTAAATGCCTTCCCCTTACAGAAAATAGGTAATTTGACCTTTAAACTTTAATAAGTACGCTTAGAAATCTAGTTTGTTATTTTTACTTTAATAAATCCAACGCGACGGAATTCGCGCACTTTTGAAGTTGCCAAGTTGTCTACTTAAGAGTACTTGTACTTTATGTTAACCCTTTGTTTGCTTAGAAAGCGAGAAAAGCAAGCGTGTTACGTATAGAGGATTTTGTGAGTGACGCGACTTTTAATTATAACGGTAGCCACTACCCCTTCCTCCCCACTCCTTCGGTTCTTCGCTTCTCGTGTCTTGAACCCTGTATTTACTAAAAGTTTTAATACGCGTAGGAAGCCTTAGTACCCTTAGTTTGATTATGTCATTCAAATCAAGACTTAAAGCCGTTTCTAACAGGCCAAGGGCGGACTTTAGAAGGGACGACGTGTTAGAATCCACCTTCATCATTAAATAATACGCTATAGTTTGGAAGCGAAACGCCGCTGAGAAAAGTGGAGGCTTCGTACTAAAAGGATTGAACGACAAAGGCTGAAAATTTTGGTAAAGAGAGAGAAAAACGTGGATAGAAATAGATGAAGCTCTCCTTTGAAACTACCATATGCCGTTGCGCTATACAGTTTCTGAAATTGGTCGAAAAACGTATAGCATATTTCTGGACGCTAGCTGTTTCAAGTTTATGACTTGAAAAAATAGGCTTAGGAATTTTTATTTCAAATTAGGGTTAGGAATTTTTATTTCAAATTAGGCTTAGGAATTTTTATTTCAAATTAGGCTTAGGAATTTTTATTTCAAATTAGGCTTAGGAATTTTTATTTCAAATTAGGCTTATGAATTTTCTTTTCAAGTTAGGTTTAACACCTTGCTACAAATTCTTGTGAAAATTAGACTCAACATCATAAAAAAGGGCGCTACACGTTTTTGGTCAATTTCTTAAAAATGCACAGCTATTTATGGTAACTTCAAAGTATGAGGCATATATTTCGGAGAAGGGGTAAGCTTGGTTGATCGACTCAAACGGCTCTTATAAAGGCTAGAAAGGGTTGAGTCTTCTCGCGTGCCCAACGAGATAGTCACGTGATCATATTGATTGAGCAACGGGAACTTATATTACCCCTTTCAGTCATTTAAAATGAGCAGAGGTTTTTTTTCTCAGCATTTTTACGCAATTACCTTTAGCCATTCAGACTCCAAAAAAATTATATGGAGTAAAGAAAAGAAATTGTTAATTTTTCGGGAGTGGTCACCAACATACTTTTTTTTCTTCTTCGTAATTTTGAGTAGGTTCTTAATGTTGTTATGACACGGCGATATATTGTATCGTAAGCGAACAGGATAACCTTGGATTATTTTTAGTTAGTTGCCTTTAGAGGGATTAAATTTCGCTTTTAGACGGGCTGTTTTCTATATCGAAAACGACAGAGAGAATTGTAAACTCGGTAGAAAGACTGACTGGCTGGCGTCAAAGGTTCCCCGTATTTTTAATAGGCGATTTTATGATCTGTGCAAAAATGTATAGACTAACAAGAGTTTCGACTCTTGCTAAATAATTCTCTTTGTATCTACCCACGGTATGTGCTCATGCCCGCTAATATATGGTTTAAAATTTAACAAGCGAACGCGTTTTCGTTGCCGCGAGAAATATGCAATTAAGGGTTCTAAAATTATAGTTAGCTTTTCTCTTTTTCCAAAAATATACAATGAAATTTAAGGAATAATATATTGGTAAGGCTAAGCGAAACAATACCCACGTTTGAATATAATATTTAAATATTCTAGAAGAAATTAAAATTAAATATTTATTCAAATGTACGCAAGGTACCAGGGAAAGAAATTGCCAAAAATGCCTTTTCACAATGGGAACTTTTTCTTAACGAAAAATGCTAGCAACCGTCGTGTAAGACTATTGTCATACTAGAAAGGGGTTTTTATTAATCAGGTTAATCAGGTTCATGACCTTCTCTCCAGGCTCTATCCGTAAACATCTTTGACCTATGCTTGAACCCTTTCTTTTTCAACACTTTCTCTTATATCCAACCTTAGAAATGCTAATTTCCTTATCGGAAAACGGTTAAATACTAATCCTTCCAAGATTGCGTTCTACTGTACCACCGGGATTTAAGTCGCTTCCCTTTCATTGACTTTTTCTCTCCCCCCCCCTCATTACCTACAATATATTCGTCCCTTATTCTCCAGGGATACTAGAATTCCCTGAACAATTAAGAAGAAGGAGTCCCTCACCCTTATGCTCCTTGTAATTAGGAACGATACAAACTCAAAGCCTAATTACCCAAGAAAAAAGAGGAAGGAGGGAGAGTCCAAATAGTCCTCAACTCATTGCGAGACTTAATTCCTTAGAGTGACACACACAAACACCCTTACATTCTTTTGAGGGCGTTAATTAACTTAATTCTGTTGCAAATCGATTATATTTAATTCTACACCCTTGTTATATCGTAGGCCTACTTTTGTTTTTATCTTTGCGAATAATAATTTTGAAGCAAGTACGTTGACTTCCTTCCTGTTGGTATTTTAATCGATAGCAGACGACGCTGTAGGGGAAACTTAAATGAAGATGTAGTGCGGTAAAATCAATACGAGATTATTTTAGGAATGGATTCGTAGAAATAATTTATTTTTATGTATTTTTATTGTTTTTATTCTTGTTTATGCTAGGTAAAATCGGAGATCTGTTATTTGAGGTAAATCTTTCAAGATCTTATAGCATTTTTATAATGAAATTCAGTTGGAAAGTCATTTCAACTTAATTAAATTATTTTTGAAATATGCTAAGCGTTGGTAATTTTAAAAACCTAGAACGTGATTTTTCTTGAGACAAGCGTTAATTGCGCCCGTCACCGTCTTTAATTATCACGTGCGAAAAATTTTACTCCACGATTTAATTTGCATAAAACTCTAACGGGAGATGATGATCGCTAGTTCTTAGACTTTTGAAAAGTTTTAACATTTTTTTTTTAATATAAAGGCTTGTGTAAACCTGAACTCAATTTAGAGGTTTTACGTTGCCTTTTCATGGTATTATACTTCTTTCTTTATCTCTGGTTCTGTCTCTGAAGATAAAGACGTTTCATTTTCTCTCTTTTCCTTCCGTTTCTGTGAGGGTATACCACTCTTTCAAGTAAGAGCTAGGATTCCCCTAGTACCAAAATCTACAAAATAATCTCATGAATATTGAAGTAAGCCTCGGTTAAAATGGAAGATATAACCGTTGAGACTCATTGTTGATATTTCAATATTCGCGGGTGAAATGAAATAAATTCTTTTCTTTTATACGCGATTCCAACGGTAATAAAATAATATAAACTCGGGCTCTTTCCTTAGCTTCCTTTTAGATTATATCCCGTATAAATCGTTTTTGTGTACAGTTAGGCCCGAGCTAGGCTTAACTTTTAGCTAGCATCCCTTTTTTAAAAGCCAATAGAGTAGAAATAAATGAAATTTAAAGGTATTTTTTTTCTATATCTTTATTCACCTACACCTTTTCACTCACCAAAATGCTTTTTGCACGAGATGAGGCTTAACATGAGATTTATTTATACAAGGAGAGACTTTTCCATTTTTTTCTGATCCTTCTAAACCCCCAAAAAAGTACGAAATATAAAGAAAAAGAAATCCATATTTTTTTAAAGAGAGTCCTTGCTATACTTTTCCCGAACATCGACTTCAAAAATTGAATGAAAAATATTTTTGGACTTTTGTTCCATTGGCTTTTTTTTTGTTAGAATCTTTGATTTTTCGATGAAAAGTGAAAGGATTTTCGATAATAGCTTTGAAAGGGCGTATTTTACAAATTCAATGAACTAGAATGAGTCAGAGACCTTAAATAAGTTCTCCGGAAATATCGTTAAAATTGGTTTTGGAAATTTGGTAAGAACGCTGTTCAATATATGTATACACCGATGCCGTGCGGGTGAACATTTTTACAGGGGCCGGTAGAAAATGCACGAGGTAGTTTCCCCCTGTAAGTTGGCTTCTCCCTAATTTATATACCGGGCTATGGCTATGGTTACTTCGCGCGTCTGACATTCGGACGATGTAAGCTCCTGGGAAAAAACCGTAGAAAATTCATCCCAGAGTCCCAAGCCATAAAGAAAGTGGGTCTGCTTCTACTAACATAAGTTTATAAATGTACTCTCAATCCATAAGTATGATACTATGTCCTAAGCCTTGGCGTAATAACGTGTGAAACTTACGAAACCCGTATCATAAACGTATATAAAGTCATTACATCATTCGTCTTGATTTAAGATGACGCTTTTTATCTCATGGGGGGAAAACGTTGTAACTTATTTTGTGCCGAACCTTTGGTCGAAAGTAAACTCGTACATTTTTTTAGATACTGCTGAGGTTTGGGAAAAGTGATACGTAACCCCGCGAAGTAAATAAAGTCGATAGGAAAAATTGTTGAGAACACATATTCAAAGACCCGCACGTGTTTACTAAACTTTAAGAATCCAAAGAAAGTTTTTCTCTGAATTTTTTTTATGTTGGCCCAAGGCTGTTAAATATTGGCGGTGTCAAACTATTTTGGAAAACCAACAAAATACTTTAAATGAAAATAGAAAAGAAAGTTGGAAAATTTATGCTAAACCAAAAGTACTCAGGGTATGTTGATAGCAATAAGGTCAAAGGTTATCAATATTTACTAGTAATTACGTCGTAAATTCCGTATTTAATTTTAAATGGTTTGTTGGTAGTAAATGAAGTCCCCCCCCTTGTTTTACCATTGTAAGACTTCATTAATGTAAAACAAAGGTCACGAAATGCCGCCCCGCATTTTCGAAAAAGGTAATTTAAATCCGAAATCTTCCATTAAAAGTTAAGTTCTTTGTTTTTCATTAAGCTAATCGAATTTCACCGCGAGTGGGATGCCCATTTACCGTTACCCGTATCTTTAGTGCTTGTATGTTCGCGGTTGTCCCTTTAATGTACGCGTAACTCGTGGAAGAAGATAATTAACGGTAAGAACACCGTATTCTTTTGATTCATCATTTCATCGCGAACGTTAGGGACTAAGATGAGCCTGGTATAGGGTATGTTGGAAAGCAGATTTTCCATAATTCTGATAATCCGCTTTTGGACGCTTGTATGAGCTATATCGCCGTTTAATTACAACCTAATTGCGCTAGATTAAAGACCTTCATCCTCTTTTCCTCGAGTTCAGGCCATGTGTTTGCGAGAACCCAATGATTATAGAGTAAATGTCTGTTAAGTCAACTGCAAATTCCCCTTAACCTAATTTACTTCATTTGAAAATACGAACATATCTGGATGGTGAATACGCAGTTAATGGGATGCAAGGCTTAACCAGGTACAAGTACGTCTTACCTTACCTACCTTACGTATACGGTTCCACTTTATTAAACCGGGATTCATGAATGAATTCTCAATCTGCAGTTGGTTTTCCCGAGCCTAGCTTCCAATTCATTAGTTCACTATCCACGAACGAATTAGTTTGGTCTATCTTTCACAGATGAGCTTTAAAGCTTAGAATTATTAACCTTAGTGGTTTATTTTATGCCAATCAGATAGTTTTAGCTTCGGGAGGACCATCATTTCGTATAGGTAGACGTACAACCTGATTAACTCAATCGTTCATTGCAACCCTTTCCCGCCTGCACCGCCGGACCTGATCCTGCAAGGCTTTGATCTAGTTTCTCCCCCACCGCGTTCTGTGCGCCTAATCTAAGTAAATGTCAGTTTGTTCTGGATTTCTCTAATCATTTTAAGTGCTTCCGATTTTTAATTAACCTCATTTATCGATTTTGTGGATTTCTGTTAATGAACTTACTGGCTTAACAGCTCCGGCAATGAATGGTTTCTTGTTATAATTAAGTTTGAAATAGGCTTAGGAGTTTAAAAATCATCTGCTACTACACGGGTAGCCTTGCGTTTAAAGTAAATAGTCTAATTTCCAGTAAATACGTTAAATATAGTGAAAGAGAAGTGAAACTGAACCTTAGAGCCAAGACTCAAGTTGATTTTACAAATTACTGAAGGCAAGTTTATGTAGGCCTTTATAATTAAATATTTATTTTCTACTAAAATTATTTACGGATAATTTTATAATTTGTCAGTTATGTTAGGCATGATGCATAGAATATTCCTTCAAATTTTGATGGAAATTGTACAAGGCAATTTTGAGAAACATTGCCGAAGGTTGTACTATATATATATTGAATATATTATAAGGGAAAATTCCTGTAGGATAAACGAGATAACCTTGTTCAGAGGAATTTAATTTTGGTCGGGAAATTTTTATTTATGAGATTCCATAACATAAACATCATGCTCGTTTAAGGCTAGTTTAAAATTATACTTATAGAACACGGATTAATGTAATAGTTTTGTGGCAATGAATTTATATTTTTAAACCTTAAAAAAAACCCCAATATATGTAGAAAACTTTAATAATATATATTTTATTTATACCGATGTACTGTATACGGTGCTGGTTTTTTTTTTGCTCACTAGAAACTCTATCCTAGCCTGTATAAATATATCCTTTGAATGACATAAAAGGAACTGAGTTGCCTGAAGAAAAAACTTGTCACTTCAAATTTTGACTTGATAGAAATAAACGAGAAATGGAGTTCGTCTTTTCTATAAAAGTTGAAAACTCCGTGGCTTCTTGAAAAAAAGAAAAAAAAACTGTAAAGAAAAACTTTTTACTTCGTCTTTGATATAATTATAGCGTAGATTTGAAGAACATAAAAAACGGTGTGATATTTTATTATATGTTATTTAATAACTCCACGAAAGAATAAATAAATAAAAATAGACCAAGTAAAAAACAGCTGTTATTAACAGACGGTTTTCCCGCCTTTAATATACTACGTAACATCACGTGATTATCATTTACCATCTCTTTAGTTTAATTATGGAAGAGACGAGAATCGTAAGGTTTTCTTTACTTTGGAGTAGGCTTAGAAAAGGGAATAATTTTACCATTAAGCATTAGAGAACTTCATCTTTTGAGGAACATTACTTTTCATGACGGGAAATATTCCAAATTCGCCTCAGTAATATAATGAGAAAAGCCCTATGTCCTACAACAAACTGGATGGACAGCTAGAATTCCCCTTTTCATTACAGTTGGCTAAATTCCCAACGATAACCCCCACAAAAATTCCTCTTAATCGAGGTAAAGAACGTGGAAATTAATTTCTTTCGGGGTTGTTTCGGTTTTTCACTTATTGCAGCATAAATTAAGAGTTATACACGAGCATCAGATCGATGGAGAAATTCCTAAAGGGAGCTCTAGAGTTATGGGATGGATGGAATTAGGCTTAGCGAGGGAGTAAAGAAAAGCCGTATATCTCTTTTCAGAGATTTGCTATGCGGAAAGCTAGCAGAAAAAAAGGGATGGATTTTTTTGCTTGGAGAACAGAACGAAAAGTCGAGTTAGAAATGGAAGAGAGAGGGAGAGGGACGGAGTGAGAGAGAGGGAGGAAAAAAAAGGATGAAAGTGGATCGTCTAATTTCCGATTCCTGGCACGAGATTCTTTGCTTTGGGTGTTCGTTTGACTGCTGTGATGTGTAGTGTCTGTGGTGTTGGAGAATGGTTCGCGTCTTTCCCCTTTATCTTATTGTCTTTATTGAAACACAAGTGATACTCTTAAGCTTACGAGGACGTTACCAGAGTTTTACGGTTATGCCTTGCCTTCCACGAACAAATTTTAACATGGCTACTCATGTCAATCGTATCTCTTAAGTGCCTATGGAATTCTCGGACCCAAGAAATTTGGAAATTGCTTTTCCTACGCTTCCTCAATTCCCATCCTTGTCCTTGTCGCGTTATTGTTGTACGAAAATGTACTTCCTTTTAACTTTGGGGAAAGTGACAGCGTCACCTTCATTGGATGACAGGATTTTAGTTAGTGGGGATGTAAGAGATGAGGCTAATGAATTTCGTGTAAAAGGTTGGCGGGTTTTCATCTTTTCAATTCTTTGTCTTCCAGAAGAATCTCGCGGAAGCTGAGTTTGTCCGATCGGCGTCACGTTCGTCGCCCTGTCGACCAAAGGCTTACCGGAAATCGAGATTCGGGAACCGGGGGGAGGAGGCGTCGCCGCTGGAGAAAAGGAAACCAGAGAGGAGGAAGAGGAGGAAGAGGAAGAAGAGGAGGAAACGACCTTCGGAGGCGGCTCCCAGTCCGCCATGTCGAGACCTCTCAGAGATGACTCCGAGAATGTCTCCCTCGTGTCCAGGGAAGCGCCCGTCTCGGGGAACTATACCCAAGAAAGCGGAGGGGGTCCCGGTGGAGGTCTGCCAAGAGGATTCGGTGGGGCGTCGCAAGAAACCACCGATGATCTCCGCGAAATGGATTACGTCGATACGGATGTTTCCATACTTTCACAATTTCACGAGGATGCCCTGACGCAGGTAAGGACAATGACATTATTCTATTAAATATTAGGCTTATTGTGCAGGGCAACGATAAAATACGGTGAAATGATAGCTAATGCAATATCAACAAAGCTGTCCTTATGACCTCCTTTTACTCTGAGATATTGGTATCCCTAAAAAAGTCGATCGAAAAAAAGCTACCTTGCAACAATATTCTACGTAGCAAGACGGTTGGTTAAACTTGACCGTTGCCTAGTTATGGGCAGCGTGCGTCCACTTCATGATCTTGAAAACGGTCGAGTGCACGCGATCTGACCATTGCTCGAGTCATGCGCATTTGTGCGCGTCTTACCTTACCACGTTGGATAAGGTTATGGAAATTGAAACCAGCACGGCGCGCGTCCCGTTTGATAAACGTGGCTTTGACCGGTATACCTAAATATCGACCATCCCCGTCTAAAGTCATACACGCGGGTTATAGAGGGCCTAACGCGACTAAGAAAAATGGTTGCCAACCACGCCTATTAACCGTTAACCCAAATAATACTGACCCATAAACTACAAATAAGCCAAAATCCCTTTGTTTCTGTTGTTGCGCCGAGTGCGTAGAAATATAACTCAGATGAAAAGATTTAGAAGTTGTAAGTCTATTAGATGAACCAAAGCTATTTGAGGGATATTTATCGTGACCTTTGAACTTTTCATGATTTTGGTATTTTTTTCTGTCAATTCTCTTATAGGCGGGATTCGGATTATTTCAATGGACATTGTTCCTAGTTGTTGGATTAGGTTTAGCGGCGGATGCCATTGAGATCTACGTCATAGCGTACGTCATTCCGAGCGCCGAGCAAGAATTGTGCATGGAAGACGAACACAAAGGATGGCTAGGTACATTTTTCGCGTTTGTTGATATAATTCCGATAGCGTATATGTCTGACTCAAACAAGCTCTTAGTCGAGACTCGAGCGAATTAAAGAGATTGAAATGTTTGCTCTTTTCTTCCTTCTCTTCCTTCTTTCTTTTCCTTCTTGCCCTCAGGCGCTATCAGTTTTCTTGGCATGATGATAGGAGGATTCGTTTGGGGGAGTTTAGCCGATCGACTAGGACGTCGACGTACTCTCTTGTCCGCCCTCACCACCAACGCCATTTTCGGCATTATTACCGCCTTTATGCCCACCTACGGCCTCTTTATGATCACCCGACTGTGTAGCGGCATCGGGTAGGTCAATTACTATTTCCATTTTTACCCCTTGTACCACAAAAGACGCTCTCCATCTTTTAAGATTGCGAGTTATAGAAGAGCTTGAGGTTAAAATTGACCGCGTTATGGCTCGCGTTTCTTAAGTTTCCGAGAGCTAGTCATTGGTGAAACACCATCGACTCTTTTGTAGTCAACCTCTCGGGCGAAATTTTAGCATTACGAAGTTTCATACTTTATAGAACAAACTTCTATTTCAAACTTATGAATATTTGATAATGGAAATTTTTACTTACAATCCATCGTTGCGGAACATTCGGTTCGTTAAACCCGAGCTAGGCTTAGTTTACCTTAAGTGTAAAGAAAATGTTTTCGAATCATTTGAATCTTACACGAATCTACGCGTGGCAATTGCAACCCGCTAGACGGTAAATATATAATGATATTCGGTTTATACAGAGACAGACAATGACCCGTGTGACCTCAAGTTCTGAAACTTCCGCCCAACGTAGCGGAGAATTAGCTCAGCGCAGACCCAACTTCCCAAGCTAGATGCGCGAAAATTAATAATTGCAAAGAGGGCCTGGGGGTGATGCTATGAGCAAACATAATTTTTATACCCTTTACTCTCGAGGGAATTTCTATTAAGTTATTTAGAAGGCGATCAATCATTTGGGGGCTAGCTTAAATGAAAGGGTTAGGTCGTGAATTTATTTCATTACAACATGAATATTTATTTATTGCGGTGTTTTAGTTGAATCATCTCTTATACTTATACTCTTAAATCGGTATACTTAAAGTCAATATTCATGTAGAAAATTAACGAATTCATGAGATAACGGTAAATTTCTCCGGAACTAGGTTTCCCTTTTTTTAAATATTTTTGGGTCCTGTATTTGAAACTTTATATCTTCCGAAAACTGAAATATTATCTTTATAACCCCACCCAAGCATCAACAGAAAATATTTTTTTTTTACTTTAACAATTTTTGGGGGTCTTTATTCAAGTTTATGGAAACGTCTAAGGTTCCACACTTTATTTTTTTTTATTACGTTTACATTCAGGGTGGGAGGTTCGTTGCCTATCGTCTTCTCGTACTACAGCGAGTTTTTAGTCAAAAAGGACCGAGGACGTCATTTGAGCTGGCTCTTACTTTTTTGGGCTTTCGGAGGCGTTTTTGTCGCCCTGATGGCTTGGGCCATCATACCCCGAACCGGTGCGTACGTGATATATGAATGGATCAAGGGAGGAGGGATTTTATAGTTAATGATGCAACGCCGTGAAGGGACCAGACAGACTGGTTTTAATCTTCATAATCCTTGAAATTTAAAGGTTTCGGGATAATGGATTCGGAGGGACCCCATTTTAGTAGTTGGAGGGTTTTCCTTCTCGTCTGTTCTTTGCCATCCGTAGCTTCGACCATTGGTCTTATCTTTATGCCCGAAAGTCCAAGATTTCTACTTGAAGTAAGTTCAGACGAATCTTTTTTTAATTAGTGATAGGGCATTAATTATCGTATGAAATTAGCCCCCGTTATAATTAATTCGGCTAAAACCTGACACCCAATTAAAACTAATCTAACCCGAAATCTGACCTAAACCTAACCTAACCTTACCTGAACTATGACACCATAAAACCACTGGGGGTCAGGTTGCCTGCCGTCTTATCCCAATTAATTCAATCCTGAAGGCTGATTGGTTTAGGTGTTTTTATGGAATTTTTCACTTAACCTCAAGCTTAATTTCTCACCTATTCAGGTTGGACGGGACGTTGAGGCCATGTTTGTTTACCAAAAAATTTTCAAATCAAATCATTCCAATAAACCTGGATCCGAGTACCAAGTAACTACTATAAATCATTCCCAAAACCTTCCCCCTTTCTTAAAATATACCTATTTCTATATTTTCGTCTGTGACTTTGATCTATCTATTTTTCTATATTTATTCGTGTTGGCATGAGATATACTGTATTTCCGTACAAATCGATTAAGAAACATTTACCTTCTTTTCTGGGGTACAATTATCACTTAAACTACGCGGTTTCTCGAACTAAGTCCGTCGAAAAACTGCGTAGTTTATTCCAAAAGAGATATTGAATTAGGAAAATAATCAGGATTTGGATGACGCTCTGTTTCTCAGAGCTTGGAGAAAAGAAAGAAAAAACCATAAACTCTCTTTCAGATCTACTACCAAACGAAAGATGGTAATATTATATGTAAAGGGCAATGGAATGACGCCCTGACTTTGAAGGTGGGTGTGTTGAAAAGTGCCCTCTCTCTCTATCTATTTCTCTCTCCTTGGCTATTTTTAAAAATTTTGCGCAAAGAAATCCATCCGCCAGTAAAAAGTAAAACACCTACACGCCTACGATTTGGCATATTAATATTTTTTTTTTTTAAATTTCGCTGCATGGCTATACTTCGATTTTATATATATGTAAAAAAGCTCCGAATTTTTTTGATTAGTATGGCAGCGAACGTAAAGTGCAAGGCTTGTAGTCTCGTCATCGATTGGGTTTTGGGGGTATATGGACCATTTTGATGGAAACCGAGGTATATTTCAACTCCGCCGTTGTTGTACAGTTGAAAGAACTTTGGTTAAACAGTACTGAGTGTGATCGTCAACGTGCCTCGGGCTTGCACGCGATTGGTCTAAATTTGATAGACGTTTTTAATGAGAAGCAGTTGGACCTAAATTGTCTTCCTTTGGCAATCTTAAAATTGTCACGCGAAAACTGGCACGAGATGTTGGAAGGAAATGGTCTGTAGTGGTCGCTGCACGTACGTTTCGCGTCGTGGGCGAAAAATCGAGAATCAACACACTCAACTTCCGAGTTTTTCAGCTTCGTTTTTTTCTAATCGTGATTGTTCGTTAATGTCTCACACACTAGCACAAATATTTCAGTTTCCCTGTTGGTTTTCTTTGTCTGTGTGTTCATGCACGGCATTCCATTTTTGTCTAGTTTTTTTTTTGTCGGCTTAATCTCTTTAGTTAGTTGTTGGTAAATGTCGCTTCCACAATCACGGAATCCTATTAAAGTAGTAGCGTTTTCTCTTGTCCAATTTGGTTCCCAATGCGTCTTGATTCTGTTGTTAAGCGTCGTAGAACATGTTGTTCTTTTCTCCCTGTCTTCGTTAATAGCTAACGGAACTGGAATTACCCGTACGACGGTATTCAGCTTCGTTTCCTGTCCAAGGTCATCGCAGTCTTTTCACCGAGTTGTTCGACGCCCTAGAATCGGTATATACTCAACCCAATCTTAGCCCTTATTAGTCTAAAAACGTGTTAACATTTGCTATATCGTTGTTTCTTGTCCTCTCTTTCTTTCTTTCTTCCAGTTTTGGAGTTCTTTTATGCAGATTGTTTGGCCACCTTACACTAGAGTTACTTTTGTACTATTGGCCATATGGGTCTGCACCGCTTTCGGGTGAGTTTAGAAAAGATCAAAGGTTAGAACTATTAGTCTTAGGAGTTCTTTATCTGTAACTGTAAGAGAGGTTTCGATAGAGTAAATGTTTTGACTACAATCTGATGACTTTGTAAGCCTTGGTAATAACAATTAAACTAGATATCTCTCTTTTACTGTCAGATAATGAATCGTAAGCTTTTACGAGGGTTTAAAGAAAGAACCAGATTCTCTTCTCGTGTAGGCCCTTATGGTTTATTAGATGTTGTTGAGTACTGTGGTAGCGATGACCCATTAAAGATACTAAGGAAAGCCAATAGGGGAGTTAATAAAGTAAGCCCTGGGAATCTCGATAATACACGAGTCCTGAAAAAGGCAAAACTAGGTTGATTCGATATTGGGGATAAATTGAGTCAACTGACGCGGGCTATCTCTCTCTTTAGCCTAGTTTATATTTCTTCTTGATAGGTTTTACGGTTTATCGATTTGGTTCCCGGAGTATATCAAAAGGTTGGAATCGGAGAGCTACTCGACGCGGACAAAGTTAGAGGTCAACTTGACCTTCTCGGGTCTTCGATTAAACGAAAGCCTGGAGAACACTCATTACGTCAATTGCCACCTGGTGGACGTGACATTCACTAACTTGGTCATCAATCACTGCGTCTTCGAAAATTGCATTTTCGAGAACTGTTCGTTCTTGGACGTGCGTTCGAGTCGCACTTTCTTCGTCCGATCCGTCTTCAGGAGGGTTCGTTTCGTCGACACCGATTTCTACGAGTACCGGTTTCGCGATTGCGACCGCGACGACACTAACCAGTTCCTCAACACCAAAGCGGGTTGCCAACTGGACTTTGATCTCAATTTTCAACTTTCCGAGGTTTTCTTGGAGAATCTCGTCGCCCAGTTGGCCATCATTCCCGGAAACGTCCTTTCCTCTTACATACTCGATAGATTAGGAAGAGTTAAAACCATGGGTAAGCCAATCTCTTCGTTAATAAAGAATTGGAAAGATGTCAACTCGTATGGGGAATATTATTTACTGAACTTATTCAATATTTATCTTTATTTATATTTCCTCAACAGGGGCGTCTTTATTTCTGTCCGGTGTTAGCGTCTTCTGTATTTGGTTTCTTAATACTAAATCGTCCGTCGTGGCATTTGAAGCCATTTTCAATTTCATCTCCATATCGGGATGGAATACTGTTGACGTTGTCACGACGGAAAGTTATCCCGCCACTCTCAGGTAAGACCAGTTCATAATTCTGTTTACCATAAAAATTCGCCAACGCAATCCATCATAAAAAGCTCGGAATTCGCGACACATTGGACAGATTCTCTGGCCAAAAAACACTCTCTCTCTCTTAGTAAGGGTTCGGGATGACTCTCTATATCAACTATTGATATAAATCTGACATTATTAATGGGAGAAATGCCTACTGAATAGACCAGCAGCGGTTGTAACGGGCCTACTGTTGCCATAGCAACCACTATTCGGGCATTGCCTTCTTGTATGATGTCTGTCCTCTTTGAGATAGCTTTGAGGTTAAGTAACATACGAACAATAAATATGTCTGTTTATATCTATTGAGTTTGTATAACCATGAACGTTTTGACTTTAAGTGCAAATCGCAACACACCTTCATTAACGTATTTGATTCAGTGTCATACTTTCTGTTGATATATTATTTATGGTTTGAGGATAGGAATAGTGAAAGGGGAGTTTTCTGGGTGTAAACCCGATTCTGAAGGTAATTTGACACCGCTTGTCTGCCAGGTGTCCACCGACTGTCGTTACCCAAAGTATAGGGATATATATGGTGCAGGCAAAAAGTCTGCATGTTACAAATTGATACATATTCGATCGAGAAGTTTCCTGCCCTACAAGAGGCTTATTTTTTATCGACTCCATTTCCTGGATACTTTTTATAATAAATTAGTGTTAGGGTTTCAATGAATATTATATAAACTTTAGATTCACTTTGAATCTTGTCTTTCAAATATAGGGTTGATTTTTTTTTTTAAATTTTGAAAAGTTCGCCTTGAGCTGTAAGTTCATGTGTTCTTCTTAGCTAACCTAATAAATAACTTTTTGATGCAAATTCGCGCTTTTTCTCCTAGCAATAACAAACGTTACAAAGTCAGGTAGGGTTACCTTTATAGTGATTCTTGGTAATCATAATACAGTGCGGCCTCGAGGTGTGTTAGGGATTTCAAATTCATCGTATTTGCATCACAAATTCGATCAATTTCCAATTCGAGCTGCAGGCTTCCAAGGTTCATAAGAGCTAGGTCGCTCTCTTTATTGTCTGTCGGGGGTTTAACCCATAGCGTATAAGTTTAATCGAAATTAGAGCCGGCGTCTTTCTTTGTACTCGTGAAATTTCGGGGGAATAAAAAAGATGCTGCTATAGATTGAAGGGAAAAATCACGTAATCCTTTGATAGAAAGAGGTCACGTACCGGGCGTGAAAACGACTGACCCCGGACACAACTCCCCAATTCTAACTTTCCTAGCCCAGTTAGTTATTTGGGTAAATGGTCGCCGAGCACGACATGCTAGAAATTTCCAGGGTTCGCCGTCCAGACTGAGTTTAAAATTCACACAGTTTTTATTCTTCTTTTGGGAAATAGGGGTATTAAGTTTGGTTTTCAAGGATTTTTCATACATTTTTAATTGCTCTTTGGACGGTTTCGTACACTAGGTAATTGACATGAAATGGGGAAGTACGGACGTGGTTAATGGATGCTATATCCATAAATTTATTCATGTTTAAGGTTATTTTAATGGCTTGAAATAGCCTTAGTAGTACGAGGAGATCGAACCATAGAGAGATTTGGTTTTAAAGCGAAGGAGAAGAAATTCCCGAGGGGATAATCACTAATAAGTTCCCTGTACACATATTACGGATTTTACTAGTAATCATTTTAATATTTGCCAAGAGTAGGGAGGGGTTTTAAATATTACTCGTTCAGTGGTTGGCCCCTCGAAAATTCCTATGAAGCCTATTCTCGCGTTTATTGAGCCTTTATATCTTTGGAAGATGGAAGTCAAAGGTGGAGCCGAGGTTTAATGACTGTAATCCCTCAAAGAGAGACTTAGAAACCATATTGAAAATAATAGTTTATTTTCTTTAAAACAAAGTCTTCTTTCTGTTGTTTCTTTTACACTTTTTTTTAGGAGTACCGGTTACGGATTCTTGAGCGCCATAAGCCGTTTGGCTGCCATTTGCGGGAGCTTAACCTTCGGGGCGTTCATCGGGGTATCTAAAGCCGTACCAATACTGACGACCGCAGCCGTTCTCATAATCGGAGCCATATTTTCCGTGAAACTTCGAGAAACGAAAGACGTCTTGCTTTGAGCCATCACTCCGCTCAATCCGGATTATAACTTAGAGATAAATATATATATTTTTTTCTTCCAACCTTCTTTTCTCACTCACACAACAACAACAAAACAAAGAAGAAGAAATGTATACCTGCTATACCATCTTCATTCGGAATCCTCCTACCCCAAATTTCTCTATTTATACTTCCTTTCTTCTCTCCCATGTCGTTTTTCTCCTCCTTTAAGGAAGTGTGACTGTAACGCGAACGTACAAATATATTCTTACCTTACTTTTGACATACATTCATTCATTCTCTAATGCCCCCGAGCTGTCCCAGTGTTACACCAGCGCAACCTACCCTATCGTCAACATTTTGATTTTTATTTCTTGTTAGAAAAGTAATCTTATTGATTTTCGATCTCAGAAAAGAGATACGTAGTGTTGTTACTAAAGGCGGGGTTGCCAGGCTGTTTGTGAGCCAAGAAAAAGACTGAGCAGGGAAAGGGTACTAGTTCAGTTGGAATCAGTACTTGACTACTGAAAACAGTCACCTGACGCTGAAGCTGAAACAGAGAGATGAAGAATTTTCCTTTAGTGAAAACTACATTTTTTGGCATCCTATCATAAGAGCTGATTCAGACTTGTTTATCTAAAACGCAACGCTTGAGGTTCGGTATTCATGGGATAATTTAATACATTCCGGTAAAGCATCAGTGGGAAAGAAATCTTTCATCTCGCGAAAATCTTTTGATTTTACGTATGAGTTGTCACGTGCTATGATTGATTCTGACAAGGCAATCATTCCGATCCAGCTTCTGACGTCAATCCGTCATAGACATATTAATTTCGTAATTAACTACCCTCTTCGTAATTACATTCCTGATTACGTAACTAACTTTCCGCTATCATGAAATAATTTAGGCTTAAGTCTGAGTGAAACGTGAGTGAGTGCACGATCTCAAATTAAAGACGCGTTGTTAAGTTGAATTGTTTTGTGAATCGCGTAATGATGGTTGTGAATTGGTTTATTGAGTAGGGAAAATAATAGAATTATGCTTAGCAAATTAAGTTTTTTTAAATTTAATTAATTTATGCGTTGCTGAACCACGGGCTCTAAAACTGAGGTACTTATCATCTTTTATTTATAATTAAAAGCGCTTTCCCAATTAAACCTAATTACTCGTAAACAGTACAATTCCATAGTTACAAAAAAAACAGAAAAAACAAAGGGTACAAAAAAATAAATTCAATTTTCAAGTTGAATATTTTATATAATTTTATAGATTTTTTTAATATTTAAATTTTTGTAACTTTTATTAATTAATTAATATTTAATAATTAATTTAAATTTAAATGTATAAAATCACAAACAGAAAGTTCCGCTTTCTCTCGAATTTAGAAAATATATTTTATTTCCTATTTTACTCCCAGAAAAAAATTAAGGAAAACAAAAAAAGACTTCTGAATGCGTTCAGGAAAGGAACTGAGATTCATCTTTATTACTTGACGTTTTCAAAAAATGAAATCTACACCAAAAGAAAACGATAATAATATAATTGTGCCATTATTATAGAAGTGTCATGATACGTCTTAAAAAAAATCGATATTTATCCATTTCTTCGTGAAAAGTTTCAACCGTTTCCTTGCCCCCCTCCCTTCTAAAGTCCAAAAAGAAAAACCAAAAACTGGTCGCTAAATAAATCACCAAAATTTGAACGCGCGACAAAAACTATTATATAATACTATAATTTAATTTAAATTAAATCGCGTCATTTATTTATTTATTTTTTGGGTTTTATTCAAATGAGCAAATTATTAAAACAAAATTTCAAAATCTAGTCATAAAAACTAAAAAAATTAATAAATTAATAAATTAATTAATAAATTCTAATTGTATAAAAAATATTTATGGAGTCTCAAAAAAGTCTTTGTTAAATTAAATACGAAGACACGTGTAAAAATATAATAAAATATATCTTAAAATTGTTAAATACATGTTAAAAGAAAAATATTAATATAAAATGAAAAATACGGTTCTGTTTTTTACAGCGTGAAGGAAAATAGAAAGGAGAAGAAAAGAAACAGATCCGCTCTACCAGAATTTCGATGTCTACCTTGCAGTCTGGTATAGTGTAGTCACGTGACAAACGAACCTTCTAGCGCGCGCCCTCGAATTTTTACCAGGATATTCTCCCCTTCTTTTGGGGGTGGCCCGGGTGGAAGGACTGTCGGATGGGTAGAGAAAAAGCCCCCAGTTTCCCTCTCCTATGTTTCCTCCATGCATACAATCAATATTTCATTCGAATTATTTAAAAATATCAGGAGAATTAACAGCAGGTAATTTTGCAAAGCGATTCTTTTTTTTATTTCCTCTCCCAAATTATTATACACGTTTTTTTTTCGAATTCCAGCTGAAGTTAACATTTTGAGTGGGAGGGAAACAAGTGAAATTTTTGTAAAACACTGACAAAAACAGAAGATGAAAGGCCATCATCGTCAGAGTGTTTAACTACTTTAAGAATAATCTTTTGAAAAGAAAATTCATCGGGGACTCCGCTAACTCGAATGAAGAGAGAGAGAGGATATTTTTAGATACTTGTATCTCCTCCTCCGAAGCGAAACTGAAATATGATGAGGAAATTTACTCCGCCTTCTAGAGTAGAGTCCCTAGATTATTAAGAAAACTTTCTCCGAGACTTTTTTTTATTTTTCTTTATCATATTTCTTGATGCGAGACGTTGACTCTAATCTAACCAACAACACAAAGACGACCAAGCGTCTGAAACAATTACTTATTAAGTCCCCCTCCACTTCATGGTCACCCAAAAGGGACCGGGTTCCTTAGACCAACCACAAAGGATTTATAGTTCTTATCAGAAACATGAAGGTTGCGTAACCACAGCTATTTTTCATCCTTTCTTATATTATCTCTAATAGGATAGCCCTAACTCCACCCGTATCCATCCGGAATAGTCTACCATCTCTGTAAATTGTCAGTCTTAACTCATAGGGTTTATTGTAGAGCAAGCTCCGACTGATTATGTCTTTTAGAAATGTTGAGGACACTAGTCAAGCGAAGTTCCATTTGACCTATACCTCAAGGGGTTGAAGGACCCTAACTGTAAAGGTATCACTTGGTTTATTTCTATAAATATATCCTTTACCCAATCGTCAACCCAAGAACTTCATCCAAGAAAAAGTATTTCAAAAGATCTTGGATTGGGCAATTTTTGATGCGATGTAAAAGATGCGAGTTTTTATCCAATTTAGCATAGGAAGAAGGTTTTTTTTATGGCGAACCTCTCCAAGTGAACGGCGTTGTATTCTGGAGTGTAGCCTTAGTAACTATCGTCTTGGTATCGATTGTGTACCAAGAGCCGTGATCCGGAGACGGCAAATGGAAGGGATTTTGCCTTGCCCATGGTAATCCAATGGAAAAGTCTTACGTCATCATTCAACATTACGCTTGCGCCAAAACCAAGTGAAGGAGAATAGACAGGCATCTGATGTGGTAAAACCATTGAGAAACCTTGCTTCGCAACCGCTGATAGAAACGACTCTGGATGAAAAGAAAAAAAAACACTTTCTAATGTTTCTCCATCTCTAGCAGTTGTCTATCCTAGTTCCATAGTCCACTATCCTCAGAGATGTACCGGTTGTTGCGATGATAAAGAATCTCATTAGGCCTATCAACTTATTAAACGTAAGTTTTATATAAAATTTGGGTCGTTGCGTATATGTATTAGCGTAGGATTGTTGGTTATGTTTAAAACTATACTATACCTAAACCCACCTGTCGTGTACGTGCATATACGTTGCTGGTAAACGCTCCTTAACATATTGTCATCTCTCTCTCTCTCTCTCTCTGTTCATACTCGAGTCCATAGATATTAGCTGGAACACGTGATGTCAGGGTTTAAGTTTAAATTTATGGTTATTCAAGGATAGGAACCGCGTTGGCTAAAATTTGAAGTGAATGATATGTGGTTCTTAACTAATTAACGACAGTTGGAATTTAAGATATTAAGAATAATGACGCTAGTTTATAAAACTAGCGCGGTTTCCTTTGATTTATTCGAACTGTTTTCTTGTTCTTGGAAAATATATTATGTTGAAATTAAAACTAATTACTCTCTATCTTTTTGTGAAATTTGAGTAGTTGAAGATAGATATAAACGAACAAAAAGAAAAACGAATTTTACTAGTTTTTTGTTTTGATACAAACTTAAAAATTAGTGTCATCCTCTCGCGGGAAAACCTCCAGACTGACTCGAGAGAAGCTAATTTTGTTTTTTGACCGAGATTATTTGTTCTAACCTTGAATTCCTTTATCGTTTTTTTTTCTTCTTACATCAGATAAACCTCGTTGGAACTGGCACGCACCCAAGGGAATATTTTAAGTCCCGTGGCAATAAGTGTTGAAGAGACAGTCCTTAATACCTCAATGAATCCGGAAGTAAATTTGGAAGCCTTATTGGAGTTGGTCGATCCTTTTGGTCCCTTCCAATGGATCTTATGCGCATTTCTGTGGTGTTTGGCCGCGCCATTACTGGCCGCGGTCATCTACGGCCATATGTTGTTGCTTCTGATACCGGACCACTGGTGCGCCACGTCGGATCCTGTTGGAATCAATCGAACAGTCATTCAAAGACGGTTGGAAGACATTCCGTTTGAAATTGACGTTACTCCGTCCACTAGCAATGTATTTAGTAAATGCCAAATGTATCTTCCATTAACAAATCCGTCCATAGAACGGAATTTGACCGCCATTCGACAGATTACCATTTGCGAAAATGGGTTTGAGTACGATTACTCGAATATTTATAGTACGGTTGTCTCGGAGGTGAGTTCATTTGAAATATTCTTCTCATAAGCCTAACCTGGTGTGTTTTGTGATTAGTTGGATTGGGTATGCAATAACGCTTGGAAGACATACGCCGCGCATACGGCGTTTTGGGCAGGTGGAGCTGTTGGTGTTGTTTTCTTCGGAACTATGGCGGATCGGTTCGGTCGTCGACCGGTCATCGTAGTCACTCACCTGATATGCGCTGTTTTTGGTGTTGCCACCAATTTCTTTACTGGCTTTTCGGCGTACATCGTTGGAAGAGTCGTCATGGGTTTTGCCGCGTTACCCATGAGTATGGCGACGTACGTCTTGAGTATGTCCAACGAAGCTTAGAGTTAGGGGTATTCGGATCTCATAGTCATTTATCGTAACAGTGCTAGAATACGTCAGCTCATCGTGGAGATTAACTGTATCTACCATCTACTTGTTTATGTATTCTCTGATGGGTTGCGTATTGCCATGGTTGGCGTACTTCGTCGCTGATTGGCGAATATTCAACCTTATGATGTCAATACCCATCTTCGCAGTTCCCTTGCTCTGCAGGTATGATGCCTACAAGGCTTAGTTCAAGTTAGCCCGATTGAAATATTTACTTCGATCGTAGCGTCATTCCGGAATCACTACGATGGATGTTCGCTAATAATCAACAAGAAAAAGCCAAAAAGATCTTGATGGACATTGCCAGAATCAATGGTAGACAACAAACGTTGTCGCCGGAATTTCTTGTTGTTCCGGTATACTTTCGCTTTTAAAAATGAAATAGCTCATTGAAAATGCTAGTTGCTGACGAAAGATGCTTTAACGCTCTAGTATTAAGGGGGATTGAAACCAAAACTATGTCTTTCTCTGTTCCCGCGTGTTACAGTTGAACGCGGACAGAGAGCGTAAAACTCGAAGAGAAAGCGTCATCACGATGGTCCGTTTGCCCAATCTAAGGAGGATTTACTTGATAACTATTACCACTTGGTATGAGAATTCAAGCTGATGGAATTGTGACCATAAGCCTAATATCTAACCCTAACTAGGGTTTTTCTATCAACTTGTTACACCGGTGGTTACGTCCACGCCGCCACTGTCTCCGAAATCAGCCCGTTCGTTATGATTTCGGTTAACTCTGCCATGGATCTCCTGGCAAACGCAATTGGGGATCGCATGGCCAACAGTTTTGGTCGTAGAATAACTATGGTGATCAGTGCGGCTTTATGTTCCGTAACTTTCCTCATTAGCTGTACCGAAAGCCTCAAAAGTAAAATTTTATAAGCTATGGGCACATTATCAAAGTCATAATTGTACGTTTATTTAGACAACAGCGTCCTTTTGACAATGATACTAATGATTGGACGCGTGACCTTAACCACAGCCTACAACGTTAATTATCTTTATGGCGCGGAAGTATACCCAACTGTGGTAAGAACTCAGGCATTGTCGATCCGGCAGGCTGTTGGAGCAGTTGGAAGTTTCTTGAGTCCGCAAATTGTCTATTTGGTAAGGTTTTGGTTTGGTTGGATGAATACCAAGTGCTTCTTTGAACCTATTTCATTCGCAGGCTACCTATTCCCGTCCTTTCCCATTGTTGATATTCAGTTGTATGGCATTGGCTACCAGCGCATTATGTCTCCTACTTCCGGAAACGTTAAATACTTCACTTCCGGAGACATTGTTGGATGGAGAAGCTTTAGGGGCCGTTCATTGGCCCGTTCTAGCAAGATTGTATGACGGAGTATCTTCAAAAATTCCTAATAAATTAAGTCCAAAAAGGGAAAAGCCCAAATGCAGCCGACAAAATGTTATAGATGAATGTTTAGAATCAGAGCACAGTGAGGAGTTAGACAAGCCAAAAGAGGAAGAAAATAGTTCTTGGGTAAAGAAGGATATAAATAGTACTAGTATTTGTTGATCTAGTCATTTTACTTAAAATTATTACACACGTATTTATACGGAAATGGACTTTCTCCGCACAATTTTGCTTCCTACTTCCACAGCGATTTGCTGCATACGCTCAAAACGTATCGAGATGTTTTGGAGGTAGGACATGATCGAGTGATTCATAATTTGTGCGCCCATTACTTGGCCTCTTCTATATAATACATGCTCTTACCCTTCTTCAAAAGGCATTCGGGAAAGCACAGAAGAAAACACTTAACACAACATTTTAACTTAGGAGAGCCCCCACGATAAGCTAAAAACTGAAAAAAACTTTCTTTAGACCTTTGTCTTTCGAAAATATACTAAAGAAACTGGGCTTCCATGGTGTATATACAAATCTAAATGAAATATTTATCGCGTTTTATTGTTAAAATAAATATTTTTTACCCCAATGACTCTTTACATTTTCCGATTACATACAGCTTTAGTTTCAGATGGATTCAAATTTCCCGCCAAGTTTAACCTGTTTTGTATCAGCAACTCCAGTTGATAAGCAGATTATAGAGTTCGATTGCCTCCGTATTTGAAGCCATCTAGCGGCGTAAATTTACACGTCAGATCTCTCGCTCAGTGATGGTGGGCGTTATTTTGGTTTGAGTTGTGATAAGAATTTCGGAAATTGGGAATAATTTATCAAAGCGATCAGTCGGACTAAATCGGGACGAATCTCGTCGGAAAATTTAATTATACATAATTTATATGTTTCAAATATTTTCTTTATCTGTTTTGAACATTTTACGTAATTTATTTTGAAAAAATAACGACACAGACAGACACTGTCAACCTATCCCCGAAGACCTCGTAATTTTCTGCACAAATCTAGGGAAAAACTACAATGGGAACCAAAGATGACGAATACGATTATTTATTCAAAGGTGAGAGCAATTAAACGTTTAAAATAATAATTAAAGAATCTTTATTTATATTAATATCGTCTTATAATTAGCTTTTGGGTCAGATTAAAAGGGAAAATTAAACGTAATAATTATTAATAGTTAAGCCTTGGCCTTTGTTGTATACGCCTAAGTTCCGAAGTTCGGAGTCATTTATAAAATATTTTAACAAACAAGTCAAACGGCAAACATTTTTTTTCTGTTTAGAATCGATTTTATTTTAAAATAGCGTAGGACATTTCTTTTATGCTTTATTGGTGTAGGTGTAAATATCTGATGATTACTTAGAAGTGCTTCCTTAGTTCTTAGAAAATAGAGGAGCCAAACAATTAAAATGACAGACAGAACTTAGACCTAGGCTTAGGAAGTAGGCGTTGTTTTATTCATTGTTCTATAAAAATTGGATAATATGTATTATAAACGGCTTAAAAGAAGCCTAATAAATATCTTTTATACTCTTGTGATACAATATGTCATTGTTATGGCCCCCAACGTATTGTATCAAATGTATTTGTAGTTGTACTCATTGGAGATTCTGGTGTTGGGAAAAGTAACCTTCTGTCCAGATTTACTAGAAATGAGTTCAATCTAGAAAGCAAAAGCACCATTGGTAAATAAAATTCCTAGTTCAAAATGTAGCCTACCCTTAAATTTATTGGAGGCCCCCCTTCATAATTTTATGGTTTGTATATTAAAGGGGTTGAGTTTGCAACTAGAAGTATCAGTGTCGATGGTAAAACAATTAAAGCCCAAATTTGGGATACTGCTGGTCAGGAACGGTACCGCGCCATAACTAGTGCGTAAGTATAGTTCCAAAATAATATTTTCAAACTTTGAAAGTGGAAACTTGAGTTAGAAGTATTTGTGTCACTATAATAGCTATTACCGAGGCGCAGTTGGGGCACTACTAGTTTATGATATAGCAAAGCATACCACATATGAAAATGTGGAACGTTGGTGGAGAGAATTACGCGATCACGCTGATCAAAACATTGTTATCATGCTAGTTGGCAATAAGAGTGATTTGCGGCATTTAAGAGCCGTACCCACTGATGAAGCTAGGGCCTTTGCTGGTTAGTCTGAACATTTTTTTTTTCTAATACTTTATAGAGAGCGACATTCCTTTTTTTGATTAATCATTGCCTTTCTTTATTATTATTATTTCTTTCATTTAAACAGAGAGTCATCAACTTTCTTTTATTGAAACTTCAGCCTTGGATTCTACTAATGTTGAAGCTGCCTTTCAACAGATATTAACAGGTATATGGGTCCTCTTTGACCTCCTCAAAAGGTCATAGTGAATTTTAGAAATGGGGGGCTTTTAGTTTTAATCATATGAGTTTATTTAATTAAACAATATTCCACTTTAAAATAACCCTTTTGAAAACTTTAAGCCTAGAATAGACCAAATTTTGTGCACCCACATGTTATATGGGTCCTCTTTGATCCCAAAGGTCACGGTGTATTTTAGAAATGGGGGCTTTTAATTTTAATGATTTTGAGGCTTTAAATATGAGTTTATTTAACAATATTCCACTTTTAAATAACGTTTTAAAAACTTTAAGCCTAGAATAGACCAAATTTTGTGCACCCACATTACATTACCCAACAATGTTATATGGGTCCTTTTTGATCCCAAAGGTCATAGTGAATTTTAGAAATGGGGGCATTTAATGATTGTGAGGCTTTAAATACGAGTTTATTTAACAATATTCCACTTTTAAATAACCCTTTTATAAACTTTAAGCCCAGAATAGACCAAATTTTGTGCACCCACATTACATCACCCAACAATGTTATATGGGTCCTTTTTGATCTCAAAAGGTCACGGTGAATTTTAGAAATGGGGGCTTTTAATTTTAATGATTTTGAGGCTTTAAATATGAGTTTATTTAACAATATTCCACTTTTAAATACCGTTTTAAAAACTTTAAGCCTAGAATAGACCAAATTTTGTGCATCCACATTATGTTACCCAACAACATTACCTTAGTTACATTAATCAAAAACGGATTTATGGGATAAGAACGTCGGAGTTAGCGAATTCACTCCCCATCCTCGCATACTTTATTGAGAAAATTAGTCTGCTTATATTTTGACTCCACCCACAAATTCTGTATATAGCTACTTCTAGAGATCGAATTTGTGGGTGGAGTCAAAATATAAGCAGACGAAGTTTCTCAATAAAGTATGCGAGGATGGTACTAGAGGCTAAAGCTACGATCCGACGTTCTTATCCCATAAATCAGTTTTTGCATTAATGTATTATAAGCATTATTAACACCATTTCACGGGGAATATTTTTACAGCGATCTTCAGAATTGTGTCCCTAAAACAGATAAGAAACGACGCTGATAATGACCCTTCACCCAGTGACAACATTAAACCTATCACCATGGCCCCAACAGAATCGGGTGATCTGCGGAAGAAACCTTGTTGTCAGGCATAAACAAACAAAAAACAAAAAACAAACAAAACTAAAGACTGTTTCTGATGACAAGAATTACGTTTAAAAAACAAATGATAATAAAAAAATTAAAAATGCTAAGAAAACAGAATTTGGTAAAAAAAAAAAAATGAAATTTAATGAGAAAAGCAAACCATCCCTAACATTTAAAAAAAGCCGCACCTCTTTATTCTGGGGGGGAAGATAAATAATAAATAATGATATCAAAACGGACACTGGTATAAGTAAGTATGTATTATAATAATAAATTAAGATATGATACCTCTAATAATTTTATTGGCCATTTAAGTAATATTTAATTAATTAATTAAATTTAGAGAGGGATTTGAGTTGACATTTTAGGTTTTAAAAAACCCCAAAAACCCCCAGACCACAAATTTAAAATCGCGACACCCCCATTTAACATTTAAATAAAACACTGGTTTAATTAATGAAATTAATATTTCCATGTAAATTTTTTAATTAACTACGGTATAAAAGGTTAATTTAATTAATTTAGTTAAAATTTATATTACAAACAAAACAAAAAACAAAAAAAAAAACACTCAAGAGCCATTTGTAAGAAAAAAATGTTTAAAAAAGCCATAATTTCAATTTGCTATATTTAGTTATATTTTATTATAATTAATTAATTAAGGTTAGATAAGAATATTAAATTTAATTAAAACTTAACAAAAGATGAACCCTCATTAACTATACTAATTTTCCGGTTAATTAATTTCAATTAAGGTTAGATAAGAATATTAAATTTAATTAAACTTAACAAAGATGAACCCTCATTAACTATACTAATTTTCTGGTTAATTAATTTCAATTAACTCTAAAATGGTTATGGTGAAATTTGAATGAGAAATTCTTATAAAATGGATCAGAAATTCAGAATTTTTTATCTGAAAGGGAAATAACTTGGTAATCTTAATCTATTTTATTAGAATGAATCAATCGGAAGAAACGTTAACTGTTTCTCAACTCAATTTGACGTTTTTTTTTAAGGCGCCTTTTGCAATGCAGACTTATCTCTCTATTATCTCTTTCTTTTACCCCACTTAAGCACAGACCAATAATACCATTGAAAAATATTCAGATAAGAGAACACTCAGTCCATTATTCATTGTTCGTTCGTAAACTAAAACTTAACAATGATTACAGGGCTCCCATCTGGTCTCTAAAATACCTAAAAGTCTCTACTTTTTGGGTAGGTCTCTAAACCACCCTAAAATCGCCATTTGGTCTCTAAACCACCCTATTTTCAAAAATTCCCGTTTTTAATATTCCGTCTAAAATTTTTTGCAACAGTAAAACTATTCTCACTCCGATCCACAGGGAATTATTAAACGCCATAACCTTTACAAATGACCTTGGCAATATCTCGCCAATTTGAACTATGTGTTTCCGGTTTTTCTCATTGTTTGGTGGAACTGTGTTTAGAAAGTAAATTCGTCTTGGCTCGGAGAGGTTTATTTTGGTTTCCCAACTTTTTTTGTGATACTTCCGTACAAATAAAGATCTAATTTTGATTTTGAATTGGTCTCTATTTGGTTCCTATTTCCAAGAATTTGGTCCTTATTTTACCCTATTTTTACCGTGAAAGGTCTCTTTTTTCACTATTATTTTAAGAAATTTCTGTGGGAGCCCTGTGATTAAAGAAAGAAAGAAAGAAAAAATGAATTTAATATCAATTTGGGAAAGCTTGCTTTATGGAATATTAAATTAAAACAAACGATATAAAACAAAAACTAATTCAAATATTTTCACCCCTTATAATTCTTGAGGCTTTTTTAAATGTCTATAATAACAAAAAATTGAAAAAAACAAAAACAATGTGCATTCCACGAAAAAATGTGTGCATGCTTTAGTATATAAACAACAAACAAACAAACCAACAATAACTTGTACATAAACAACATAAACAAACAAAAAAAACTAAAATCTAAGCCGTCAAATATATTTCCTCTCTTGAAAAAATGTTTTTTCCTCTTTGATTTTTATTTTTACTCTAGGTGCTCACGATAGTTGATAAATAATGTTTAAATAATGAAAAAAAAAAATTAAAAAAATGGCCTAATATTACTTTGTTTTTATTTTATTTTTCCCCCGAAATTCAATATTTATGAAATGAAAAAATTTTGTTCTTCATTTTTTTTTCTTTATTTTATTTTTGCTTGAAAAGTTGAAATGAATTTAATTTTTTTTTGTATAATTTAGAATTTAAAAATTACTCTCCCGAAATGAAACTAAAAAAATGTGTAAATTAAATTAAATTAAGGTAAAATAAAATGGCTTAGGAATATGGGAATAAACAAACAAACAAACAAACGGGGATTTCAATTTCATGCAAAATTAGGGATATTCCAAATAAAATTTGAAATCATAAGAAATTAACAGCAAATTTAAATTTTCCGGGTTTTTTTTATTTCTATTTTTTATTTTTTTTTTTTTATTTCCTAATCAATGTGATTTTTAAAATAAGCGCGAGTATTATGGGATAGCTATAAAATATAAATGCAAGGTTTGTTTAATTCAAATATTGCGAATTTTGTGAAAAGAAAAACAAAAAAAAAAAACATACCTTTTATGATTGGATTGAAAAAGCAATAAGCTGCAAAATGAACAGAAAAAAAAGGATCATATTTGAATTGATCAATAATTCTAAAAGTTATTATAACTTTCTTAATTTTTGGTCTATTTTAACCAATTTAGGTTCATATTGTAGCTTATATTAAGCTCTATGCAATCAACACACCTTATTTTTTTTTTTTTTTTTTTCACAAAATTCCATGCAATTTTGTTAAACAACAACAAAAACAAAAACAAAAAACAAACAACTATTTTTATTTTTATTTAATTTTCTTGTCAAATCCGCCGCAGAAACTTTGTGACATTATTATTCGAGGGCTTTTTCTAGATAATATTATGTTTTTTTTTGTAAGTATCGCGTTCTTGGGTTAACTCAATTGATGTATAAAGTCTGTGAAAGAAGATGAGGTTTAAAAAAAATAAATAAATAAAATAAAATACAAGAAACAAATTGAAATAAAACAAATACACTATTTTGAATTTTCCCCCTGAAACATTTTTCGTTTTTTGGTTCAGGATATATTCTATTCTATTCTATTAATGTTCGGTTTTTTCCCCCCCCCCCTCCTTTTTATGAGAAAAAAATAGTTCCCCAAAAAATATTGTGTAGTCAAAAAAAAAAATAAACAAAAAAAAAATTTAAAAAATACCAACAAAAACAAAAACAGTAATGTACAGCTGTGGGCAGTTAAATAAAATATCCATAGAATTGCCTAAAATTTTGTGAATATTTTTTTTTGTTGCCCTTGATCTTCTGCAAGTGATCTGCTGCAACAATGTAAGTACCTTATTGCAATTAACTCATTTTAATTAATCTTTTATTCTAGCTGTGGTAGAAGGTAAATAACACGAAATTTCAGTGCTAGTGCTTTTATTTTGATTTTTAAAAGACTATAGACACTTGAAATTTAATTATGAAATTTCAAACAATTCCCCAGTGATGAACTGCAAGTATCTGAGGGGTTTTGTAAATTTTACCGTCTTGTTTACGATTAAATTAAGTAATGAACCTTTCAACTTCAAGAAGACTTAGATTTTGGTAAATATTTTATCTTTATTGCGTTCTTAATTTTATTCCATTCTCTAATTTAATTTAATTTAATTTGATTAATTTAAATAATTTATTTTACGCAAACTTTAGTTACAGATTCAAGGAAAAAAAATAAGAAATAATTAACCAGCGGGAAATTAAAACAAATCAGGTAAATATTAATGTTTTATTTAGCTCTTAATTCTGACTCACTGGGTCAATAATGAATATAATTTGTTTTTATTGACAAATAAGTATTAATTTAAATATAATTTTTTTTATTATTATTTGTCAGATTGCGCGCGAATTTTGCATGTTGCATGCCAGCTGTCTTTTAAATTTATTCAAGTCGGGGATCAACACCAAATCTGCAAGCTTCTTAACTTCGTTGTGGTGAAGTATCGCCTGGTTCGCACCCAACTGATTTTATAATCTAAAGTGTATAAATTCTCTGGGATGGGTGGAATAAAAAAGATTGACAAAGAATAGAGAGAAAAAAGAAAAGGAAAGGGGGCATTTGCCTATATTTGAATTCCTTAGCTGACGTTGGGCCGTCCATAAAAATCCTTTAGGAAGACAAATCTCGGTTTTTCGCGAAGAAAGGGAAATACTTTCCCCTCATCCATATCCCCATCGCTGACTCGCTCCCTCCAGAGAGATTTCGGGAAAACGTTTCCCTTTGATCCCGTGGCAAGCTTGCCTATATTCATCCCGAGGGGGTAGACACTTTGCCATGGTTGTGACATTACTTGGAATGGCGTATAATTTGAAAATAGGTTGTTCCAATATGAACAAACTCATTATGGTACAAGTAAATTACATTTCTGCTCATAAAAATGAAGAAATGTCTCTGGGAAAATGACCTAGGACTGTCAGGGTTTTCAATGTACATCCGAGTTGGCGTCGAGTTCAAAGTTTTGGGTAGGCCTACTTAGTTCAGGTCTTTTTGTAGAGTTTAGTTGAAACCCTCTCGGTCCATCCTTATCCCCAACCTCGGGATTCTCTGATCGTTGACTAGAGACTTTACTGACAGTTGACGTTGATAAAATAGATGAATGTGGAAAGGACAAAAGCAAACACAAATCTCTCTCCCCCCTCACCTCAATTCCTTCCGTCTTTAAACGTGAAATTGACTTTATATTGATTTAAAAATCCTTTACCATTCAAGAAGTTTGATTTTTAGGGAAATGTTTAGGAACTAAGTTTTTATTCCGGACCCTTTTTTTCCATGTATTTAATATTATCAAGAACCAACGTAAGACCTAGTATCTTTTAATGTGTCGAAAATACAGAATATTTTTTATCAACTGTTGTCTGGGGAATTCTAGGATAATTTGGTATAAAATTAAATAGAAATTTTTCCGCGGAAGTATTTGAAAGACGCTTCCGTTCGTTTTTGGCTTATCTCTTTCCTTTTTCTTCCCCAATTTCCCGCCTTGAAATTAAAGTTAACACTGAGAAACGTAGCGGAAAGATACGGCTAAGGAAACTGTATAGTATAGTAGGTTTCATTTCGCAACCTGTCACCAAACGCCTCGGTATAGGGTAGTTGACGGGTTATCCCGACCGGAAATGTCTGGGACAGTCAACGTTTACTTCCGATTGAACGTAAAAATGTAAGAAAATACGTACGATACCGTAACCTAAGTTTTACGGGTTTGGACTGTCAAAGTAAAGTTTCTTTCGTTGGGTCTACATGGGCTTTCTTTTCGAGGAATTTTTGCATTGGAAATGTTTGTCGCTGTCGCATTTAATGTAATCGCGGATAAAGTTGCGCGGTTTAACTTGGACACCATGCTGGTTATTATTTGTATGGGAAATTAAGAATTAATTTTGTAAATCTGGTTAAAACTAATTATTACCGTTTATGGTTGATGTAAGGAGTTCGTAGTTGAAACCAATTTAAAACTAAACTAGCCACGTCTTTGAATTTTAAAATCTGCACTCGTTCGTTTGGTATAACCACAATGTTAGTTTTAGCATTAAGGATGAAAGAACGCCAACGTTTGCTACTAATTATATTTCTGTTTGCTTTCTACGCCTGAATTCATTCCCCGAAATTTTATATTCCGAATTTCCTCGAACCGTATACGGTCTTAGCCATAAAAGGGTACGAAAAAAAAAAGAAGCAAAAGGGAGGAAAGGATTTTAGCAAAAGCGAAAACCAGACTACTTACTCTGTCTCTCTCTCTCTCTCTCTCTCTCTCTCTCTCTCTCTCTCTCGCCTTCAGTACCTTTCCATTTCAATCCTAATTGCATTAAACGAAACCACTTTGCTTCAGATTTTTCGACTTTAAGCTTTTTAACGGAAAGAAAATATAGTTAAGAGAATAGTTGCGACGCTTTGCGAAAAAAATTCAATACTTTAAAGGGAAAGTAACACGAGTATTTTTTAGACATAATTAAAGTATTACTTTAACGGAATTCAGTGCACGCGTTTCGTAAGAAATTATTAGTCTTTGTCGAGCACAGTCATCTCATCTTTTAAATAAATGCCTCGATATTTTATTTTTATACCTACCTTTTGTACTAATCAGGAAACTGAACTTTATCCTCCTGGAAATTTCCAGGCAATCGGTAATTTCAAACTTCATACCCGGCTCACAAGGGAATAAAAGGTTTTCACTATCCTAGAATTAACTAAATTATTTCCATGAATATAAAATATTTATTGTTCAGTTTGCTTTTATCCGGAGATGAAAACCGCGAAATTTGTTCAATATTCATGGAATAATCTTTGAATTGAATAAATTTATTCTGTTCTTACGAAAACTCCCTAAATTTCCAAGAACTAAAAATTAGGACAGAAAAGATTCACTTTCGACTAAAACGAGAAAACGACGACGTGTTGAGTTTCGAAAAAGACTGAAAGATAAAGATAAACTTAGTGTTAGGAAGTTTAAGAAACTAACTTAAGACAAACTTTAACAAAAATTAAAATTGGAGTAGCACATGCAATTTTAATATCTCGCGCCATACTTCAAAGATATTATGTTTTTAGATAAACCAAACGTTGTGCACACAACGGTAAACTTCTTAAACTCTCTATAACCCGTTCATGAAAGACTAAGCAACTCTAGAAGAAAATTCAGTCGCGCACACACACAGACACACTCCGTTTACCTTAATTTTATCCGAAGACCTTTAGACCGGAAGTTGTAAAGAGAATGGCAAGGGCGGGGGGGAGCGGAGATGGGGATGGGGAAGTGGCTAACGTCTTAGCCCTAACCTTAAAATTGAAAGTAAATTCTTCTTCTCCAGAAAAGAATCGAAGCAAAGAGAGTAGGGGTTGATAGAGAAGGTGGTGGGGCGGGAGGGGATAGAAGCTCCTGACCTGACATTAATGTCCTTCTCTTAAAGTTTAATGGTCTCTAGAGGTCAGAGTCAAAAGAGGGTAGAACCTCGGGATCTTGATCCCAAAAAGTTCTAACGAAACTAACGGATGAGCTTGAAGCAACTCCAACAAGACGAGCCAAAGAGAGTCTAGAGAGAGTGAGAGGGAAAAAGTGGAATCCCTTTTTAGCTCGTAAATAACATCTTCCGATTCGCGTGTCAGTTTTGCTCTTAAAGGGAGAGACTCAGACTATTTCCAAGGTTAATTTTACCAGGAGTTCATAATAACCCCCCTTCGGGGGGGAAGTACGAAACTTGCCATAGAGCTAATGGTAAAAATCGCGAACAACAAGATTTTGTCGTTGCGCATATAAAGGACTAGCCTGTTGATGGACATACAACTTTACAGTAGATTGTAGTAGTATCTATACTCCTTGGTTTTCGTTCAAAAACTTGGCAGGGATCTCCGTCGTTAAAAGAAAAATGGCGAGTATGTGGACGTAGAAACACGATGGAATTCTTATATTAAAGATACTGGGAATCAATTTGTCCATACCGTTTTAATTTAACCACGGAATTCTCACACATATCACAAGAAAACAATAATGACTATCGTTTAAATGTTTTGTAGAAAACTAGAAACCATCGCAAAGCCAACTTCTTAGCCAAGGCTTAATGTACACCGCGGGTCCGCGGCTGCCCGCGCGCCGCGCCTGTCACGCGACTCGCGAGCCATTTTCGCTCCCAAAATCACAAGATAAAAATAGTGCTAACCCGGAATATGGGAAATTAATGCGCGTGGGCTCTAAACATTGGGGTAACTATTTCTTTGGGAGTTAAGCGGTGTATAAATCCGCTGAGCTTTACGGCGAAACTTTGTTGTTACGGGCTTTTTAACCAGTTTCGTACTTCCCCCCCGAAGGGGGGTTATTATGAACTCCTGATTTTACTAAAGGTAGCTTGAGGATGGAGTTGGAATAAGTGTGTTTAGGCCAACAAGTCTGCGTGCTCTCGAATGTGAGTTAAATGTTTTATCTACATGATGTGTTAAAGGACATGACGTACATTACGAGTTGGTAATTAGTAAATCCACCAATGAATTATCAGTAATTTACCAAATACATCAATGAATGAATAGTAATTTAGCAAATACCACCGTAAAGCACCGAGTTGTAACATGTAGTAATTTTACAACATAAATATACCCTGTATATTATCAATCTGTTTCGCCAAACGTTGAAGTATTTTTAGGCACTCAAAACTCTTGTAATCTGAGACTGTTTCTTTAGGGCTTAGCTGCCGTTTTCTTTATATCTTTATCTTCTTTATACCAAAACCGATAGCGCTTCTGAAGTTGGGGAGGAAGAGGGAGTTAAGAGAGATATCTCGTGTCCGGTGGTTGCTGTGTTTTCCTCCATCATTTCTATCACTCTCTCCTCTTCATCCCGCCTCTGATAATCCCTAACATCCAGCATCTTCCTCTTATAGGAGAATTGATTGAGACAAATAGATGTACCCCCTTCCCCAGAAAAAAAATTGGATGTGAAATAATTTTAGCAAAATAGTATTTTTAATTACAACGTGGAAGCCGACTTACAGGGTGAAACTTTAACATTAGTTTCCCATATGAATGAATGAATGAATGTTTTATTGACCCAAAAAATAATAATCCCTTTTGAATCAGGGAGGAACCCGCAAGGGGTTCACAGGTCAAAAATAAAAAAAAAATTTTTATATAGGCGCCTGTAGAAATGTTTATCACGTATAGCATCAATGTTACGTGTGAAGCCGACTTATAGGGGCAGTCCATTTAATAAAATAGAAAAATAGGTTTAAAACAAAATCCACTCTCAGGATTTTGATTAAAATTTGTTATAAGATAGATTATATACGTGCCTAAATGGTGGTACCTTTCCCGGAAGTTAATTAATTTTAAATTATCCAAAAAAAATTTAGTTAAATACCTACCGTATCATTTCCTATTAGAATTGATAATCTCATTTGAATTAGAAGAGACGGAGAGTGAATCCGATAGTCTCATAAATTAATAATGCTATTTTCCATTACCGTTAAGCCTTGGCTATCGATCGTTTTGTAAGGATCTTTTAAGCTTTTAAGAGCTCCGAAAAAGCTGCACCTTCTTTTTTTATTTTTTATTAACGTTAGTATCACGAAAAGAACTTTTTCCGAATGATCGCTCCCCAGTCCAATCTTCTTTTCCATGCTTGTTTTTTTTTTTTCGTCCTTCCTTTTGCTAGGTAGCGTCTCTAAAAATGCCAGTAGACGAAATTTTGGTATTAAACTGGGTGGAGTGGAAGGGAGACGGGTTTTTGTGTCATTTTTAATCCCTTTCCCAAAACTTTCTGCTCGGTTAATTAGATGGGCGAAAGAGAGAGAAGGGGGAGGAGGGTGCGTTGTAGAACGTTCTTTTTGAATTTATTTCTTAGCTTTTACCGAGGGGATAGACACTAATTAGTATAGTTTCGAGAAATTATGAGGAAACATATTTATTGGAAATACAGCTCTGAGGTCATTTTCTAAAAATGTTTCACGTGATCTAGAGGAGCCAGGGCTCTACATAAGGCACTAGTCAAGTCAAATGCCTTGACTACTAAAATAAATCGAAATCTGGGGGTTCACTAGTCAACTTGACTAGTAAAAAATATGTCCCAAATATTCGTAAACCATGCGTCTCACTAGTCAGTGACTACTAAAAATAAATTGGGATAGGGGGGCTCACTAGTCAGGCTGACTACTAAAAAAAATATCCTTATGTAGAGCCCTGAGAGGAGCTATTGATAGTCGTCTCGTCATGTTTATCATTGGTTCTTCTAGACCACGTGCCTCATTTTAAGTAGCCAATCATAGAGCGGAGTTAAATGAAATTAATGACGTCACTTTCCACAAACATGGCGACGTTCAAGTTTTCAATTTTTTTATTTTATCATCTGGGATGTGGTTAAAGAAGTTAATTAATATTTTTTGATCAGTTAAAAAGCGCGTTTCAATTGAAGTTTAATCTTAAATATAAATACGGTTGTATTAATATTTCGTCGTAGTGTAAAACCCCTCGGTATTAACCCTTAACCTCCCTTTTACTGCAAACTTCCTCTCCACTTTCTCTCTCTCTCCTTTCTGCTTTCTCGACTCTTATTATTAAACGAATTCTTTCGAGCGAATCCAAATTTCCATTTTTGTTACTTATTTTTATACTAAGGTTGCATTTTTACTCTTTGAGCATGGTGTTTCATCACGCTGTACATAACTTAAAGTAAAATTAGTAGTAGCTATATGTTCACCTACCTTTACACGAATCCCAATTATAAACATCCTAAACAGTTTCACTCCAAGAAATAAATATCTGGTTGAAGGAGGTTTAGAGTGAATAACAAATGTAGCTTGCTTCTTGTAAATTAAAATTAGGTTTTTTTTGGGGTATTTTAGTTTTGGGCGTTTTATAAGCTTACCAAAGTACTTCGGAAAATTAGACGCATCTTGTAATAATTTTGCTAGATCGTGTTAGTTTCATTATGCTTCTAGATATATTCTTTAGTGAGTGTAAAAAGAGGAAAAAAATTAATTAAGTTAAGCCTATTTTTTTAAGAAACGGGGAATATTAAAATTTTGTTTCCTTTTGCAACAGTTTGGGGGTAAGGGTAAAGGGAATATGAAATGTATCATTTGTAAGGTTATTACATCGTAATATGCCTACCTATATGCAGGATATTCCATAAATAGGAATGAAGTTTAGTGAGATGGTACTATGGACGATTTTGAATTGAAAATTTTCTATGACATCTTGCCCTAAACGTCACCCTAAATAATTTAAGATTAGGTTGTTTTATGGGTGACCCCGTAAATTTAGGTAAGCTATTGAATACGCAAATCTATTTTAATTAAGGAGTTATCCGTAAAATAATCTTATCATAACTAGTTTAGGGTGATCTGTAAGGAAAAATGTCATAGAACAATTTCGACTCAAAATCAGTTATAGAACTCACTGTCAGACAAAAATATAGTAACGAATTTCCATATAAATAACACACAAATATTTTTTTTTTAATTTTCAATTTTATTTTTAATTTTTTTAGTATTTTTTTATTTTTTATTTTTTTCACTATATAGTAATATAGCAAAATATCTTATATTCCAAATATTTCCCCATGTGGTATAGTTGGGATTTAACGTTTCTGCATTTTTTTTATTTAGAAACATCATTCATTATGGTAGTAATTTTAGTGGATTTTTTGTTTGTTTTTCAAAATCAATTTATTTATTTTTTTTTTGTTTTTTGGAATAAGCTTTTGAAGTGAGATTTTGTTATAAATGTTTTTTTTAAGTTCTTTTGGTTGGTTGTTTGTTTGTTTGTTAATAGGATTAAGATGGGAGGAAATAGTTTTTATTTATCTAAATCTATATTTACTTTTAGGAATTATAGGAAAAAGATACGCGTAATAATTATAGAGGTAATCTTAGGGTTTTTAAGATATAAAAAACGTTTAGAAGCTTATTTATTTTTTGCCCTAATACGCGCGAGATTTGTTTTAAATATTTTTCGTCTTTTGGAAAAATTCTTAATTTTAAAACTAAATTAATCTGCCTTTGGATTTTTTTGCCAATTAATGGTTACTATTCTCGCCACTCACGGTGTGTTTCTTGTTGTTGTGTTTCTGGATAGTTTATTTATAAATCGAAGGATTTCGTGCTATGGGAGAAACTAAAGCCTTGGAGGAGGGATGAGAAGGAGCCAGTGCGGCAATGAAAGTCTCCCAAAGTACCTTGCGCACGTCCCTAACAATAGGTTAAGTGCTGCCGTGTAGCGTCATTTAAAAAATAGAAGCTATTCTTTTGAATTAGCTTTTATTTTTAAGAGACAAGGGGCGCTGTCTACGTTTGCATATCGTAAACGCCCTCCAAGGATGGTGGGAGGACTTTGTTCTCGTTCCGTTAGATGGGGGTACAGAGGTTACATTATAAGTATTAAGATCACTCACTACTCCGTCTCACCTCTTTCCTTCAAGTTAAAACCAACCTCACAAGGGACACCGGGGATGAGGGAGGGAGAAAGAAAGAGAGAAGGGGGACCAACTTTGAAATATTTTCCCGGAATTTCCTATTATCCGAATCGAAAAGTTTACGAACCGAAAAAAATACGATATATATGAAAAGAATACCAATTTATCGAAAGTTAAGGATTACTTTTTAAACTTGTTTTTTTTCCTTAACAATTTCGCTTAGTAAAGTCAATGCAAAAGTGTTGTAAGTTGAGATTTTAGACGGGACTTGGATTGATTTAATTCGTAACACGCCTGATTACACCAAGGAATTAAACCTACGAGTCTGGGTTTGGCTTTGTTTGTAGTGTAAACATTACGTTAACAAACAAAACGTCGCGTGTGGTAGCGGACAATTTTGGGATTAGTTTTATGCTACATTAAATTTTACTGTTTTCTGAATTAGGGTCTTGGCAATGTGGGCTTAACTCCAAAAAAACTGGCGCCAGGCTGGTGTGCAGAATGGGAGCTATTTCAGCCCCTGTTCTGGTCCAATTCTAGTACGCGTTCTGGCTTGAATCTAAGCCAGCATGACGTTGCGTGACGTAGTAATGCCAAGTCCCTGTAATAAGACTCAATTGCCTCAGAAATTACATTTACAAATAAATAAATAACACTTTTGCATTGACATTATCTTCGATAATTTCCCAATTAAATTACAATTAAAGTGGGGGGGGGAGTAAACAGCGTAACTTTGATTTTTATATTAAAATTCTACGAAGGCAAAATGGCGCTTGGCTCTTTATATATTTTACAATTGCGTAAATACAATGGGTTGTGTGTGTTGTAGAGTAGCGAGAAATAGAGTTTACAGCGTCACCTTATATTCATATATTTATGTATATAATATATTATATAACCCTTGGCACATGAACGGAGATTCGAATATTTCGTGTTGAAATAAGTAGTTTATTTTTTCTTTTTTTTTTTGTTTAAATCTCGTCTCCATGGAAAATTAATTTTAACGTAAAAGAAATTCGAGGTGTTTTTTTATCCTGAGAAATAATATTTTAACAAAATACAATAGGGGGAAGGAAGGGAATTACGTTTTTATCCCCCCTTTTTTGCCTTGTATTTTTTTTTCTTCAACAATTTTTGCGCGTTTTATAAACAAACATGATTCTCGGCACATTTAACACTGAGCTCAGTATCGAGAGTTATTTTTTTAGCCTTTAGTTTTTTTCTATACATTATCAGTCTTCTTGTTGAATTTATACATATTTTTTTCTTCTTCTTAAAATTTTTGTTTAAAATAATTCTAGGGTTTTTTTACTTTCAATTAAAAGTTTATCAGAACTAATAATTAATTAGGGGGAGGGGGTGATTTTAGGTTGTTTATTTATTTATTTAAAAAAATGCCCCCTCTACTTATACAAAAATAAATTCCATTGGCAAAAATGATTAGGTCTAAATTGATTTAGACCATTTTTAAGAACGAGTGACCTGAAATGGGTTTTAATTGATTTTACATTTGGATAGAGAATTTAAAGAGCTTTAAAATGAGCCTAATTACGTCAAATTCGGACTATAATTAATGAAAAACATGTTTATTTTCGAATTTTGGTGCAAATTTGACGTATTTGGTCTCATTATGTAAAAAAACATGTTTTTCGTGTAACTTTATTAATTATGGTCCGAATTTGACGTAATTGGTCTCATTTTAAAGATCTAATTAACCTCTCTCTTAATATCTCATTCAAGAAACTCGTCCTTTAAATTAAACACTTAAATTTACACGTGTTATTTTCATATTTATACCATATTTATATATAAATTATAACCGAAGTAATTTTTGTTCGATTTTTTTTATCCGTATATCAATTTGTTTTTAATTATATATATATTTATATACACAAGCTCCCCAAATATTTTTTTTTATAATTTATTTAATTACGCACAATTAAATATATAATAATTCGCGTTTATACATTTTTTTTTAATCTGCTGTCTATTCCCTTATTAGCGCGACCAATTAATTTTGAATCCACTATAGCGCATCACGTTTTTTTTAATTTCATAGTTATTTTTATTATTATACAAAAACATCTTTAATCACTTTGAGAAAACAATCATTGGCATCCAGTTTTGCGGGCTTTTTTTCATTTCATTTATATAAACTTATATTTTAATTTTAATCTAAAATTTAAATTCTATTAAAATATCAAGAAATAATCGTAAAATTTTGGAAACAATAAATAATAATAATAATAAAAATATAGTAACAAACCAATAAATTTAATTCTAAATTAAATTTAAATAAATTAACAAAACCATTAAAACTTTTAGGGCAAAGCAATTAAAAATACACGTAAAATATCCGGAAAAATAAAATTTTATAATATTAGTCTATAAAGTTAGGTAGTTTAATATATTAATTACTATCACCGTATCTTAAACCAATAAAATTTAACGTTGCCATTAAATGCGCTGCTATTAATCTTTCATTAGAATCACGATGAAAACGTATATACGAACAATATAAGGCAATTTTTGTTGTTGTTTGTTACTTTGCTTGTTGTTAAATTTCAAATATTGAAAAATCCCCATTAATATAGTCATAGTTTCCATTTGTTTGTTTGTTTTTTTGTTTTCGATATAAAGACACACTGAAATGTACATATCGATAGCGTTTGAGCTTCGAAGAAAGAATAGATTTGCGTACATTACACTTGTTTTATAGGCGAAATATAGCGAATGTTCCAACATGTTTATTTTTACGAATACGTTTTTTTATATATATATATATATGGAAGATTTATTTCTTTAGGGAGTATGTCGGTCAGCATCCTTGGGGTTAACGCTATAGTATATTATATTTTCTGTAAAATAATATTTACCTTACCGTTATTAAATGAGCTTGGAAAATAACGTAACGTATATACTACTATCCCCTCTTTTCTTTCCTTAAAAGTTTTGTTTTGACTCTTGGGAGATTTTGTTTGAATAGAAAAAGAGTAGGGTAGGGTATGGCCCTTTCTTTAAGCCTTTGTTTATTTTTTTTTATTGTGTGTTTGGTATACCGCATTACGTAGCCCCGGGCGAGCTTGTTTAGTTTGTTAAAGAAGTTTTAAAGATATGTTTTGCGTTCTAGATATGGTGAAGAGTAAGTGAAACCAGTGAGCACTTATATGAAAGGGAGTCAAGTATAGAAGGGGGAAGGTAACTGTAACGGCACAGACCGATATCTCTCTCACGCGCACCTACCTCGGTACAGGTTTTTAACGGGTGGGGGCGGGGGGTTGACGGAGGATTTGGACTCCCCGATCTCCATCTCATACATCCTCACTGGTGAAACAGTTCCCAACTAAGTCCATAACTTATTTGTTAGATAATCTTACAGAAACAACTGACTTACCTTTAGCGTCGCGATGGACAGACTCGAAGTTGAAATCTCATTAGTTACCAAAAATATACGAGTATCTTTTTTATCTCTTTTTATACGCGTTTATATACTTGAAGGGTAACCATTGCAGAGTTTGTTTATAAATAATTTATAAATCACAACCGAATTCCCCTTCGTCCAATTCAGATTGAGGCTTGTTTTAGACGTTTTAGTGGCGCGTGGTCACTTTGGGTAAACATCACGCGATGACGTATCCGAGATATATATACGCTTCTCGGTTCTTAAATTTCACACCCAACCGTTGCCATTCATAGCCAGAGGTTTTTCGCCGTTCAGGGTAGTCCTGACAACGGGGGAAGTAGATCCCTGTCCTCTTCCGGCGGAAGGACTCATCTGACCTCCTCCCGTGGCGCATCCGGTCAGCGCCGCCACTAGACTTTGGTTAGTCGGAACTCCTCCTCCGTTACTAGATTGACCATTTCGCCCTTTTGCTCCTCCTTGGTTAGGTAACGATCGTTGGAAGACTAAATGACTACTGCTGGCCATATCCGGTTCCGTTTCGGATTTAGTCACTTCCGATTTGCGGCCGACGCATCGAACCACTATAACCTTTTTTTTAATAAACAATGCAAATACCCACAGTTAGATTATGTAAAAACCTAAGAAACCTTTGGATAATTTTACGTCATCCGCCGCGCGTCAAGTAGTTAAGTAGGGTCATATGGTCACAATACTTACTAAGAAGAGCATAGCGCCCAAGCAAGCGATGAGTAGAGCCCACCAATGATGCAAAACGAATCTTTGTAAGGAAGCGATGGCTTGAGTGGACAATAGTAACCGGCGTAAAGTCGCCAAAGGTCCGGACGGGTCTACTTCGCGACATTTTTGGAATACGTCGCAGTAGCCGTTGTAATTATCGCAAGGCGTACCTGGTTTGGCATACATATCTGGTACATCGAAAGGAGCCTCATTCCATTCGAAAGATGACCTTGGTTCAGAAAGAAATGCCCCCAAAAATTAACATTTAAAAATTACAAAAAAAAAGAAAAGAAATATACAGCGAAACTTTTCTATGTAGGCATAGTTCTTTCTTTAATTCTAAATGTCCCAAAGGGAATTAAAGAACCGAGTTGAAATTAATAACAGGAGCGTTAATATTTCGAGAATTATACTCGGCTAAATAAATACTGGTCTTATCTCGAAAAGAATGAAAATTCAGGCTACGCTTCCCAAAGAGTGATTTTTCTAAAGCATTAATTTCATTTAAAAGTTGGCTCGTCCTTAACAATATGTATATATATATTATATATTCTCATTTTAAGCCATTTGTATTCAACTCGTAAGTCGCAAATCAGTTAGGAGGGAAACCGTTACAGGTCTAAAGGGACTATACTCATCCACAGAATATTTAAACTAGTTCAGACTAACATAACTTTCGTTTCAAGATAAGTAAGTTCTACAGGAACGTTATTTACTGAAAATTAGAGTAAATTCTGACAATTGTATTTTGTTTGTTTAGCTTAGATTTTCTCAAAAATTAATGGTGGTTCAGTTTCCCTTTAAACGGTATGGTTAAACGACCTCGCGTTGTTTCGGAGGAAGAATTAAAGTATAGTTAATCGTAAAGGAATAATATGGGAAAGGCTATAAATGGTTTCAAGTCCTAGCTGCCGAAAAATTAATAAACTTTTCGGAATATCTCGTTTGCGTTGGGTTGCCTCACCTCGCCCGGCCTTTTCCGTAAGCCTTATAAGTTATAGAACATTACCCTTTTCTCACACAACTAACTCTTTTACGTATCTGTTTGAGTATTCAACGTGGAGAAGGCTAAATTTATGACAATTGTTATATTAAGTTGAGCCTTGGCTGCTATGTTTGTGTTCGTGGAATATTGCTCGCGGGAAAAGAGAGAATTTGGCGGCAATCTGCAGGCCGACTCTTTTCAAAAATCCATTACTTACTTGCATGATTTATCGTCTCCGGGATATCTGCAACAAAGTTCGCAAGCTTTGGTGATTGGATCGCGGGGACCGCGACGACATTGGCAAGATTCCAGACCGTAAGCGATGCAGATGGATCCCGTGCATTCCTTTTGATCGAAACCGACGATTATTTTATATATAAGATAACGGAAGATTACGTACGCGGGATGACCGTAAGATGATGGCGGGAAAAACGGAACAAAGATAAAGATAAATTTAGGTTAGTTTAAACTAAACGAAAATTGATCCCGAAGAAAAAAGAAAGACGGTTAACCCAGTTTTCTGCAGGGTTCAGAAAGACAGGGTCTTTTGATATGTGGTTAGTTTTTGGGTACTTGCATTTATCCCGAAAACATGACGAACCTGGTTCTGCATGGAGTTTTACAAAGAAATTGACCGAAAAACGTGTGCTTCTAGCGCTGTCAAGTTTGGCGCGAGAAAGGTCACAGGTCACACGTGCTTCCCAATTTTCATTTCAAATTAGGCCTAACTCCTGCAAGTTCTTAAGACACGTAAACAAAGGCTTAAACTTAACGCAATTACGGATCTATAAGTACACGTTTTTGGTAAGTTTCTTGAACGTACTTCTTCCTGGTTGCTATTTTTAGAAGGTATTTTTATACTAGACCCTAAAGGGTTTGCATTCCGTAACTAAATAAGTCAAAGACCCCTATACTCTGAACTCTGGTAAAAACTTAGTTCGTCATCAAAAAAGCAAATAAAGTAGTAAGTATAGGAATTACCCCCATGTAGCAGACGAATTTGTCGTTGCAAATCGTCTTATTAGGTTTGTTGATTGAAGAAGGACATTTCGGTCCTCGTCCAGTAAACCATAGAGTCAAGGAAAATCAAATTAGGGTTAGGAAATTCTTGCGGGAAGAGAGCGAACATGGGAGCTTGGGGGAAAGGGTCGTTTCTGGGGTCTTACTAGAAGAAAACTCCTTCGGGGAAATCCTTATTATTAGTCATCCTGTAAATTGTAAACCCTATCTACCGGTTTTCATTTCCTAAAACTGCGTATATACATGCCATTGTTTCTTGGAAAATTTAACCCCCTTCGTGTTAGGCAAGCTTATTTCCCATCCTGCCCTCGGCGTGTCGAGAATTATAAGCTGTCAATATCTTAACTACGGTTGGCTAAACTCCACCCTATTTTACAATCCGTGGTTCTCTGGAAATAACCGCCTTCGCTTACCACCCTTTTACTATTTAGGAAATCCATTAAGTTGAAGTTTAAACCATCCTCGTGGAGTGAGTACCAATGATAAGTTCGTTAGTTTTTAAGCTTTACTTCAATCTAGGAACTTTTACCTTCACCCTTTTCCGATAAATTCGCTACATTTTCCTTTAACGAGTTCCCTGGGCTCTTAGTGTACACGGTTACTACAAGGAGGGAGCGAAGAAACGTTGACTCCCAGTCAGTACTTTAACTAACTGTAACTCCTGCCCATACTTTTACACTGCAACGGGAAAGGTTTTGGTCGAGCGCTCCCGCTGCAACCGCTATTTCGTGGAACACGAGGCCAATTTATAGTAGCTCGTTAAAGTAGGCTTAATAATTAGAAAAGGATATTCGCAATAGGAGGCGCTCCGGCACCCGTTGTCTTCTCGACATTTATCTCCAACTTTGAGCGAGCATTCGTTGGTGCAGCAGGGACCTTGACTAGGACTAGAGTAGAATCACGTGGCGCGTACCAATTGCGGAATAAAAGAGTAAAAGGAAAAGAAGAAAAGGAGGCGAATTGTAATTTGTATCGAATAACCCTGCGTGCGCCGAAAGACGTTATCCATTAAGTAAATAATAAAATCGATGGGAATGAGCTAGCTCGGGTACGCTTCTTGCTTTAGGTAATCTTAAGTCTAGTTCTCACTGCGAATCAAGTGTTGTTAAGTTTTCCAAAATTAAGTCAGGAACTGTGCTCTGTGGCTACGTTGAACTTAATTATACTGCCTACAATCTAGCTTATATAATCCAATTTTAGAACCTCCGCTATAGCTAAACTCGTCAGGTACTAACGGTTGTTAATTAGTTTAAAACAAACGTAACAATTTGATTTCAAACTGAACTTTTATGGTAAATCAATTTCACGTAACCCGAATCTGGGCAAACGTAAGTTTAGTTTACTAAAGGTCCATTCACACGATCTCGTTGTTTTACCTCCATCGTTCTTGGAGGGGCAAAAGTTTGAGTGGACCTTTACTTTGTTTGTGAAGTTGGTAAATATTGCGTGTGTGTGAACTAGACTTAAGAAAGAAGACGGCGGGAGATGGTGGAGAATACTGTAGTATAGGGAGCCGGAAAGAAGGAAGGGTAACTCTATAAGGGGTGATAAGGCATCCATATATACCTGCAGTTGACTCTGGGCCTCAATCTGCAGGGGGGCTCGCTGGGTGGCGGATTATTTCTCATGGGAAAGCAGCACGGCTCTTCGCAATCTTCGGCCCAGCCACAGTCGCACTCCTCCCCGGGTTCCACCACTTCGTTACCGCAGATGGCGTGCTGCAGCTCTGCGAGAAATTACATTTCCATCCCTTTAAAACGAGTATACTAGATTCCCCCTCCCTTCTTTTTTTTCCTTCCCCACCCTACGTGGTAACCACCCGCTAGGCCTAAAACTCGTATCCCGCCTCTAAGGCCTCCTCTCCAAGAGCCTGATAATTAAGGCCCATCAGCGTTTAGCGTTGAAAATCCGCGATTAAAAATAAATACCACCGAGGAATCTTTCCCTTTGATTGAGAATCGCTCCGACGGAAAATTTCTATGGTAATTAACAGCAGACCTTCCAAACGCTGAGCTCATCTCGAGACTGGAGATGTCGCGTTCCACCCGCCTATGAGATACATCCCGTTTTAGTCATTAATGAGTTTTGAGAGAAAAAAGAGATTCGGAACGAGAAAAAAACCGAGTATCAGTTTGAGTTTGAAACCCCTTATCCGTACGTTAATATTTTTCAATTAACGTGTTGTCAGGCAGTAGGGGTTTTAAATGACTCTAGTTAGTTTTTTATCTACTGCTCCGCTGAGTGCGTCCCTTGGCGTGTAATTAAGGCAGAGAATTTCACTTAAAAATATTAATCGTAATCTTCCATTCAAAGTAAAGAAAAAAATAAACATAACTAGTGTAAAACCGCAAAGCCAACTTTTAGGGTCAAACTCTAGCATTGGTTTTCCATAGAACGCCTGTAGGAAGGGTTTTCCCCGCATACGCGCTATTAAAATTGTAACTACTGTAAGACAGCAAAGCCAACATTTAGAGTGAAACTCTAGCATTGGTTTTCCATAGAACGCCTGTAGAGAGGGTTTTCCCCGCATACATTAATGCTAGAGGGGAATGCCATCTTCCAGGCGCTCATACTAAATTGTTGTATTTATTGCGATGATTTTACCAAATTGAAGTGTATAGTGCTCAAATAACAATAATCTATGTAATATTACCTTTCATTAAGTATGTTTGTTACATAAACAATTGCAAAAGGCAAATTAAGGACCCGTAATGGGATATACTCTATATTTTGCGAGGTCCCGAATAATTTAAATAATTGTTATATGCAAGCGAGAATTAGGTAGGCAAAGGGGGCGGTGTTTGGAAGAGTAAGCTAGCTTTCTAATGTTTATTTTTGCCCGGGGAAATAGCTTGGGACTTAATGCCAGCCAAGGCCCGAATGGCGAATAGCGTCGAATAACTTCGGGTCTCTTATTGAGAAGATTTGGTCTTTATTGTATACTCGACTATCCAAACGTCCCCTCTTCTAAGTCGAGGAGTCCGAAATTGCTAATATTCCCCGATTTTGTCAAATATATTTTTTCTTCTTGAAAGATTTTGTGGGTTTCCTTTGATTTCGGATTTTGTCTCGAAGATTTTGAGTAGCTATATTTCATAATAGACAATTTCGGAATTACAGAGAAACTAACACACTGGGGCGAGGCTTATATTGGGGTATTCTCCCTCGCACCAAGAAGCAACTGTCAGTCCCCTCGATTTCAAATCATATACCATTTGAACCTTTTTTGGATTAAGGAAAGTTAGGAAGATGCGTTCCCTCTTCTTCTTCTTTAACTTCTCGATTTAAGATCAGCAGAAGCGAAGGAAAAAAGAGAGAAAGAAAACGGTTGACTGTCAAAAAGGCGTGAAAACGAGCGTAGGGGATTAGGACCCGTGAAACGAACGATATAGCTTCTTTCGATAAGAAGGGACTGCTCTATACCAGGAAAAGAAATAAAGGTATTTTACGTGGAAGAAATAGGCTAGATCTTTCTTTAGAAAGAAAGAGCTTCTTCTGATATAGAGCTGCTTCTTTCAAGAAGAAAAGTTATGATACTCCCAAGGTTTTCATTTCAAGTTTCTCTTTCTTTGGTATAATACCGGCTTTAGTTAGGTCTAGCTATAGTTCTTGCCTATTCCTTCGTGAACCATGCTCGCGAATAGGTTAACTTTTTTGTATTTAGTTTGAAATCCTCAAGACCTATTTTGTTTTTTCTAGACCTAATCAGAGCCCTTTTGTTGAATATTAAGACTGATACCACATCAACCTTATTTCGCTTAAGGTTTCTGTGTTATTCTCTTGGCAAACTGGGCCTGGCTTTTTACAAAGAAGTTATCTTAAAAAAGAAACTAAACTCTTTCGTACGAAGCTATCTTCTTGAACTTAATCTCTCTGAAGTTTTTTTTAGAAAAGGGAAAAGGTTCAAATGTACTGAAAATTTAAACCTATTCTTTTCTTTTATTTTAGTATACTTTTTATCGTTCACCTTTCTTTTTCTTAAGTGAGATTTAGTTAAATTTAACGAATCGACTGCTCTCATTCATTTTAAATTAAAGAACGCTTAATAGAGATAACCTCAAAATTTATTACTCAAACTTTACCAGGCAGATAAGTCAGACCCAAGAAAAAAAGGAAGAAATTCCATTTTTTAAATAAAAAAGGCTTAGGATATAAACAAATATTAGTGTGTGGAGAAACGAAAAGACTTTTTCTTTCTACGTACATGAATATTCATTAGCATATATCCTAGTTAAACCTTTCAAAAATTTTAGGGAATGGGGGGTAGTAACTTTACGATAAGAAATTTAAAATGTTTTTATCGAAATTGTCGCCGCTTACTCTATCACGGAACAGTTTTTTTTTTTCTTCTTTACTGGGTTTTAAATTGATTGTTTTGAATCTGGCCCATGGGGTTTTGCAAGAGAGCTAGGAGGGCATCAGCGGCGAGAGACTTGTCAATATCGCCGCGAGTGAAATATTGCGTTTTTCTCGCTTAATCTCCTGGCCAAGGCTTAACGGAAAGAAGAAAAAAAAATTTCCTTAAAAAGTCTGAAGGGTACGGGATAAATTGTTTCTTCCATCCAGCTTCGTAAATCAATGTCCCGAGTAGGTAAAGCAAGCGATAGACGCCATTGGGAAACGGGTTTTTTGACTAGAGTGTTGATGCTGCTTGGTTTTCAAGCCCTCGAAGGGTGGTCCCAAACTATTAATCTCCAACATTTTTTTTTTCTGGGCTTTACTAAAATAAAGAAGTTTAACTCTCTCTGCACCTCTGCCTCCTTGGGTTTAGCTTTTTATTCATAGCCAATTATGTCCATGTATGCTTTTAAAAATATACTTCTCGGGGCGGAGATCGAGTATGTTTGACTTCCAATTTTCCCACTCTCTCTTTTTTGGGTTGGATTCAGATTTGGATGGTGTTGAACTTGTTATTGAAAAGAGATGATGATTGTGTGGGCGAAAAGCAATAACCCTAAAATTAATTTTATCGGGTTTTTTTTTTCTTCTGTTTGTTTTAACAACTTGAAAAGTTAGGCCTAATTGAGGTCTTTGGAGACCCTTACCATCTACGATACGAATGGTAGACTGATTTATTGGAGTTCAGTTTCCTCTCAGGAATTCGGGTTTAGCTAGATGGGAATTATTCTTGCGATGCCTACCTACTTTATCATCGTTTATCACTACCAAGATAACTTCGTAGCTTGATACCAAACTATGATCATTGACAAATTAGGGTTAACGTTAGGAGAGGCTTTTAAATTTTACCCGCTTAAAACTATGAATTTCCAGAGATAAATTGTTGGAAAGATTGTAGCCAAGGCTTAAACTCACCAGTGAAACATCCTCTGACGCTTCTAGCTTTAGTATTTAGGACGGCGTTGATGCTTTTCAAACTGCAAGGCGAGAACTTATTATTGTTTTTCTTATCACCCGACGTTGCTCTCGCGAACATGATGTAATTCCCATTTTCATCACCCGGTGTACACACTTTATCATCTTCTGGATCGTGCTAACAAAACAAAACATTTCAAATATGTCGCCAAGGCTTAGTAATAGTTTGTGTATCTAAACTTACCGGTGATCCAAAATTATGGCCAATTTCATGAGCCAACGTCACGTGTGAAACGATGGGCGGTACGTGTTTTCCGTAGTTCAACAAAGTAACGATCCCAGTATTCAAACTTTTTAGACTTCCCCTGTAATGCTGACGAAGAAAGAGAAGGAGGAAAACAAAAGAGAAGGGTTATTTATGCTATGCTTAAGAGGATTTTAAGTTAGCCTCGCTACGGGTAATAATCCGGTATTATCTCCATTTAGCAACCTTTTCAGAACGATACCCCTCAGCTACTTGCCCGGAAATATTTTTTTTACCTAGCCCAAGGCGGCTTAACATGTTCTTTTTTTTCTCGGGGAAATCTTAGGGCTGTAACCGAAGCTTAATGGATAAAGTCTACTTGTATACTTGTCTACGTTTCGTAAATAATCTGCCTTGTAGAGAAAGGGGCAAAAACATCATACAGAGGGGTGGGTCAGTGGTATACACTGAACGTCCTTTTTTGTTGAAGGTTAATTTGAGTGAGATCCGAAATAATTCTCGAAAAGAACGTTCAACTTCGCAAAGTATCCTTCCCCTTGACAGTTAGAGTGCATTAACTTTTCCGTGGGAAAGAAAACTTGGTCCTACACGTTGGCGTAACCACGGTAACCCGAACGCGAATGCTCGAAGGCCCAGACTAAAATATTATTTTTCTTTTCGCGTAGAGACAATCTTTCTTCTCCGGATAGTCAGTCTGCATTGAAATTCTCTTTGTTATTATTGGTCCCGTGCTTACATTACATCATCTAGCGGTTTTGGGGCAAAACCTTTATTCAATCGGTTGCCGTTTTTCTTTTGAAATTTTTGACTTGTTACTAGGGGAGATGAGAATAGCGAGCGCGGGAACGCACGTTCATTGTTGGAAACGCGCGCGTAAAGGGGTGCACGGCCAGGGTGGAGTCGTATTGGCGTGTCCGATTTAATCTTTAAGAACTGCTTAGCTTCCGCCTAAACCAAAGTTTTCCGCAGACATCCTGAGGAAGTTAAAGCGAGTTTATCTCATTTACAAGATACAGTAAGGTTTAAACTAAACAACTCCCGAGTCATTACCACGCGTAATGTACTTCTGCACACGCTGTCTTCTCTTATTGGGACAGTTTGAAGACGAGCGAGAAGAAGAATAAGAGAATGATGGCTCGGAAGAGGACACGAGTAAGCTCTTTCGTTGATTGAAACCGAAAGGGAAACATTCGAGAAAGCCGCGTGGGTGACGTATACGGTTCGACGCCGAGAATTCCAAATACCGCAAGTAGCGAGTTTGTGGCGCGAAAAATTCTTTTGTCCTTACAATACATATACAACCCAAAGTAGCTATAGCTTCTCCTTGCCACTCTCTCGCAATGCACTTTGCGTTATCAGAGTTCCTCCGTATTTTATTGTCTAGCTCGCTTCCCCCCTCTCTCTCTCACTCTCGCACCATACCCCAAAACACGGCGCGGAAAAGTCAGGCAAACTTTACTATACGTGAATCTGGAATCTATAAGACGCCATCCCTTTCCGTTGTTGTTGCCGCCGCAACATCCAGAAACATGAGAGAGAGAGAGAGAGAGTAAAAAGAGTAGTGAGGAACTTTTCTCAATTGCGAATCTCTCCCACGCCCCTGCATGTCCTTTCATCAGTTTCTCATTATTAAACCTCAAACTGCCCCCGAAACTTCTTGGATACCTGTTTCCGCTTTTCCAATTTTCTAAAACTTTTAGGTATATTTTCATTAAAATTGAAAAATATCAACGGTCCATTTACGTAATATATTTATATTGATTTATGGGGATTTTCAAACAAGGAAATTTCATTCGAGGAAAGTTATAACTGATTCCTGAATAAATATATGAGAGTGACGCTTACGGAGAAGCTTTTAAATTCTCGCGCTAAAATCGAATAAAGAAAGGAATTTTTGTTGATTCCCCATTTCTCTTTACTGCAAATTTAATTATGGAAAATTCTTCTTCGCCTTAAGGCTTCGAATCTTTTATGTTCAAATAACTTTTCTCGCGTAGATTAATGCGCAATTTTATATCTCTCCTGTCCTTCTCTAATATATGAAAAACGGAAAATTTGACAGCGGAAGCTAATAACTGTAAAAAAGAATGAGGAATATGTCTTACTCCGTTTTTTTCACAAACTCCACCGGCGTTTTTGAGATCACCCGTCCAAGCCAATCCGAGTGTTCCCCCTTCGAAATCCCTGTAGGTGAACATGTAGGCGAGGCAAAAGGCATCGTAGTCTTCCTCCGAGAAGAGTTCCAGGAATTTTTCGACGCCATAATTACCGGGGAAACGATAATCGGAATCCCTGAGGGAGTCAGCCGTGTGCACTTTGATCCGTTTGATCAAGAAGGATATGTTGTCTGGCCTCCCATCTTGATCAAAATCTAAATTAAGACGAAAAGGGAGAGGGAGAGAACGAAATGAGAAAAAAAAATGCGTTTAGTCATTTCAAGATAATTGCTTCTTGAAAACATTGGCTTAATGACGAAGCTCGCGATGTATTAATTAACTGTTAATGGGAGATTAGACCTTTTGGTTTTTATCCCCAGCATAATGCAAGTTAAAAGTAGGCTTAGCTGTAAGTTACTAATTTCTATAAACCTAATCTTGCCAAGGCTTAAATTTCTAAGTTAATGCTTAGGCCTAACCTTTGTTTTTATGACTGCAAGTTAGAATTAGGCTTAGCTTTAAGTAACTAAACTCTTATGTTTGCTAAGGCTTACGTTATTGTTTAGGCCTAACTTTTCAAACCCGCAAATTATTTCTATGCCTCTGCTCTTTATGATTATTTAATAAACTAGAATATATTCGACGGTTAGGAAAAGTAAACTTAAATTTAGTGTAAGCTCAGACGTTTTGAGCGGTAAATATATTTTCCCCCCTCTGTATTATCCGCACAATATATATATATAAAATTTGATCCTGACATCCAAGGTTTAGAAAATGGGTATTTTATATCCCGGGGCATAGACAAATCGAATGGAAACCGATAGCGTTTATATCTTTGGGGAATTCTACCGAATTTTCGATATATAAAACTGGAAAAAAAGGGTTGTACAAAGAAAAAGAGAAGAGAGAGAACTTGGAAAAAGAAGAAGAAAAAATCGCTTGAAGAAGATAGTTTTCTATTGGCGTCGGCGGGCGGCTATGTCGAGTGACATGTTAGTATTGATGCCAAAAGCTTCTCTTTTCTACAGTACATCCTCCGGCATCTCTCTCTTTTTCTCTCTTTCTGGCAATGCGAGTCGCACGGACGGACAAAGAAATGGAAAAGATTTATAAAGCGGCGGCCAGGCCAGAATTCCCATTAAAAAAAAAAGAGTTAGAGAGTTTGGGTGAATGGATAGGGATGATCTGTACATCCCTGATGGGGACTAGAATCCCATCATCTCTCGAATCCCTTACTAAATTATAATTCAATCTCACATATATACCGATTGCGAGGTTGCGTTAAATTTAAATTCAAAGCTTAATCATTAAGGAGGGATATTTGTATTAAGCCCAGATGTGACTGTCGATTAAATTTATGTCGCTAAGCCTTGGTATGTGATTATCCCCTATGCTATGTCTCAGGCGCTTTTGGAACCTTGGATTTCGGATTATGATTATGAAACGTGTAAATTATGGATGATGGAACACCTTCAATCCTTTGGTGGGGCCCTTTTCTTTGTCCCGTTATAGTGGATAAGACTAGAGAGTCCATGTAAAGGGAATGAAATAAAAATTCGGATGCCGGGCGTATATTTTTCTTATTTTGGACGTATTCCAAAAACGTTATTTTTCCATGGCAGCCCAGCTCCTTTTGGGTCGGATAAGGGAACGATACGCGCTGCATTCTACCCAAAATAAAAGAGAATTTCGTAGTCTATCCGGGTTTCCCCCCCAAAGTCGATCGATCGCTCTCTTGGGGCTTTCCCCTTAACTCCTTTATCGCGTGGGTCCACTACGCCACGGTGTAGCATGCACGGACCCTCTTTGTACCCCCCAACACCGATTCTTTTTTACTCTAGAGAGACTCCCAAACTCCGGAGGAAGTCGCAAACTGGGTTAAAGGGCCAAACTGGGTTTAGAAGTCGAAAGCTGTAGTTTTGGTGGGTCCCGTGAACATTCATTTATACTATAAACGTGACGTTATTATGTGGCGTACGATCTTTCGCGCGCAGTTTTAATCGAAAATCTCACACCAAATATTCACAACCATTAAATATAATCTCGTAATTGAATTAACAAAAAATTCGACTACAAATTCAACGTAATGTATGTAAAAATTCTATAAATTACAGAATTATTTAATAGCTCGTAATTAAGGTTAATTTTTAGCCACCAAGCTTACAAGCATATTTTATTTAAAACCATTCTGTTATTTATAAGTTACCAATAACCTGACCCTCAACTCTGTGACCTTTATTATTTACTGAAACGTGGGTGGTGAATTCAATTCAGTTTCGAGTTTAACTCCCTTGGCTCTCGCGCTAAAAAAAAATAAAAAATAAAACAAACTAGGTCTTGAAAGTATAGTATTTGATCACTTCAACTTTAAGGCATTACTAGGCCCCTCTTTTTTCATTCCGTTGATTTTCCTCTAATTATTTTTGCCCTTCTAAGTTAAATATTGGTGATTTTTATGGTGGAAAGTTAAATAAGAAGTCCATGGAGGTTTGCTCAGTATAGTTTTCTCCTAAGGTGGATTTTAGGCGGGAAGGAAAGGAGTGCAAGATTTCATTGGCAAAGACGATAGGGTTATGTGTTTGCTCAGGAAGTTTTCTCTTCTATGCCCCTGACAAAAGCTTAAGGGGATTTCAATTAAAGATGATACCATACTAACGTACGCAATCCCTACACCCACACATCCCCATTTATGTTTTAGAAATGGGCGAAAAAATTATTTGATCTTTCGATGCTTCACTTGTTTTTCAAGGTTTTGCTAAGCCTTTTTAAGATGTTTTTGTTAAGTTACTGAAGGTTTTAGATTTTGATCTAGTTAAGTAGGTAGGCCAACCGGAAAAATGAGTGATGAGGAAATTGGAGTGAAATATGCGGGATGTTTAGTTTAAAGGTAATTTCAAACTAAAGTTAAAGTAAAATTGTTTAATGTTCATAGTTTATCAGATCATGAAACAAATGCGGTTATAAAGATTTTCATTCTTGACGTATAGTTAAAAGTCAAGAGGTATAGTCAAACTGTTTGCTAATTAATTTTAATGTTTGAAAGAAATAATGTACTACTTTAATTGTATGATATTAGTCACTAGTAGACAGTGTAACCTACCATTTTCCTTATGGCTGTTTTCCTTATAGCATTTTAGAAGTGGCTCTCTCAATATATATATATCCATAAAGTTTCCGTGAAAAGCGAAAGTAGACAAGGGGGAATTATAGCTATACACGACAAGAGTGGAGTGTTTGACAGACAGCCCTGTCCCGAATACAAAACTGTTACGTTAGTAACTTATATCTTCAGAAAGAGGATGTAAAAAGGCGGAAGGAGCTAGGCTAGGGTGGTGGTATACTGGAAACTTGGAGGATCCGTTCTTTCTTATGATAGTCGCTCTCTCTCTCTCTCTCTCTCTCTCTCCTCTTCAAGATATGTAGGGAGCCACTATACCACACGTACGGAAGCGAATTCACCCTTACTCTTGGGAAGGTTATTGCAGACCTCCCACTCATCTATCAGTCTTTGGAGATTGCCCCTTCGTCCGTGACTAAGAGTGCAAGCTTCCCCCCAAAGCTTGGGCTGCTGCCCCCCTATACCACCCTGTAGGGAGCCCAAACTAGAAAACACCTCTCTTTCCAATAAGATGACGAATGATAGCTTTTTTCTATGCCCTTGCCTCTCTCTCTCTCGCTCCCACTTCTTGCCACCCACCTTAAGTCTATTCTTAAGCCCGCCCGATGAAAATTGATTCTAAAAGAGGGTCTCGAGTCTCTCCTCTCTCTTACTTACTTATACTGAACATCAACTTTGCTAGACTAGACCATTCTCAAATAGCTATTACGACCAAAGATAGAGCCATTTTGTACCGGCTCCTAAATAACACGCCTACGCCTAAGTGCGTAACGTACAATTACCAAACAAGAACCCACTTACGATCTGAGAACTTGTAAATAGACATCTTAAGATCGTTTTGAAGCGTTGCTATGGCATTTGGCGCATTTTTTCACGAGCTCATTTGTTTTGCACTGTATCTTGCTAAAATAACGTGTCATTAAGATTTCTACTTATCAGGAGGTATATTACTTATGTTTTATGAATCTCTTAGAGTATACACGCACGTTGTAGAATAACTTCGTACGCGCTATAAATTGCATTTGAGATATGTCCCAGTGCATGCACTTTCGGAAGAACTTTTCTCTCTTTCCCTCCGGAAACGCTTCTTTGATGCGTTTGAATCATGTTCAAATTGATCGATTGAATAGGTATTAAGCCAGGGCGCGTGAAATCGAATAAATATCCCAACGCTGTTTCTATTTCGATTAATATCGTTTCATTGCTTCACTTTGGTTGAACAAGCCTCCCCCCCATGCAATGTCTCGATTGGATAGGGCAGTTTCCCTTAGTCTAAAGAATAGATCATGAAATATCGGAGTAGAAATCGGCAACGGTATCCGGGGATAAACTCGTTATTTAAACACCTAGAAGATCGGATATAAGGCTAGCTTATCAAAGAGGGTCCGCCAGCAGCACTTGGCCAGCCAGCATGCACTTTTATTGAATATTTCATTTCGTCCGTACACTTGATCTACGATTATCGACGGAATTTGTGACATTTAAAGCGCGAGCCACGAGCAGAGAAATCCTAATCGTTTCTAATGGCGCTTTTGCCTTAAGGGGATATCCGGTGATTAGGAAAGGTGCCGTCCCGTTGAGAAATTCCGGAAGGAATTATACCTTTTATAAGTTACCTATTGATTACGGGGGAATTGAAATTTCTCTCCCGCATCATGGTATTACTTATAGAGATAACCAGAACGTGTTTGCATATATATTTATAGGAGATTTGTGATGCCGGAGAGTTAGGTCAAATAATTTTAAACTGAGTACTCAAGTTTCAAATATGTTTTGGGAGACTCCTGGAAAAGTTAGAGCGTCAGAACTCGGAAATTTCCTCGTATACGTTTTACTTTAGTTCAATCTTAAAACTTCTCGATAAGAAATAAGTTCTTTAAAGCTAAGGATGATCTTTAGAGGGTGAGAAAAAAAAAACATTTCAAAATAGAGAATTTCAATATGATTTTTTTTTTACTTTTATTTTGAAGCAATATTATTATCAGAAAACTATATTCAGTTTTATTATACTTCTGATAACAAAGCACCTTTTTATTCAGGCTAATTATAATGCAAACGATCTAACTCATTCCCCAAAAAAGAAAAGATATAAAAATGCAAGCATCCGTGAATCTAAGGAGAATTTTCTCTCCTATCTCTTTTTTTCCCGCCAAAGCTGACCCGACAGCCAATTAAAGAATGAGCTAGATTCCTCTCCGTTTTCTTTCAACACCAAAATTAATTTTCTTTTTTTTTCTCTCTCTCTCACTCTCTCTCACTCTCTCTCCTCTCCTCCCGGTTCTCTCGTCGCTCTGGGATGCAGTATACTGTTTTCTCCGCTAGATTTATTTTGTAGAGGGGATATTTGCTGAATGGTCTTGTCTATTAAAAGTAGGTGACAATGATGGCGGAAATGGTGGGTGGGAGACTCGGGAGCAAACCCATCCTCCATTTTCGCATCCCCCTCCTAGCTTCTTATAATCCCTCCTTGGTTATAAGGGGTCGTCTTTTGTCCCAGGAATCTTTCCCTCTTCTCCCCCCCATCCTTCCCAACGGCGCCACCGTTTCTGGGACTAAAATAATGGTTTCATCGATTTTTTTTTCGTTTCCTTACTTTCCTTCTTCATCTTCTCATCCCCAGCTTCATCTTGTTCGCGATAACCGTGGGAATATTGTAGTAGCTTGTATCTTTAATGAATAATATCAATCTTTTCCTTCTTGTTTTTAGTGTTAGTTAGTAGCGATATTATTCATAGTTAACACGCGAATAGATTTAGACCATACGCTAAGACTAATGTAATACGTCTTAAGGCTAGGAGTAATTATAAGGCGTATGTTTGTTAAGGCTTTTATATCATACCATACGCTCGCCTTTATTGTAACGTAATTTGCGAACGGATAAATGAGAGGAGGAAAAACTGAAAGAAAAAATCTCTTGCTGAGGTTCGGGATGAAGCGGTTTTTAGTTGCGTTTCAAGCGGAATTTGCAATACTGTCTTTAAGGCATAGTTTTAGGAATATGTTTCTGGTAATAAAGTGTAGACAAGATGACAAATGTAATATTCAAAATCAAATTATTTCCAATTGAATATTTATAAGGAATTCGAATTGCAAAGGCTTAGCATTTGAATTTTAAGATCATCACGTATGAAGTATTGAAAATAATTGATTCTATCTATATGATTTAACACACGTAGGCAATGAAGTCACGACAATTTTATCAAATCTGCTGACTTTCTCGGGATTTTAAACCTACAACCTATGACTCTCTCAATACCTCACCAAATACAAACGTTACCATTTAGATATCATATAACCTAGGCTTAACTTTTTTCCACATTCCATAGTGAGCGTGGAAAGACCCCTGAAGGTTTTCTTTCTACCTTAGACCCTTCTCAGCAGCCATCGGTAGCTTGACATTTCTCCCCGCATCCCTGCCTGCAGCGTCGTGAACAAAAGCTGTGGCCAAAAGGAAATTAAAAATTCTGCTGCCGTAAGCGAAGATGAGTCCTTATACCTACCTACCTACCTACCTTCGCTCTACCGAGAAGGGCCTCCCCCAAAAATATTCTCGAAACACGACACGGACGATGTAATAAGGGGTCGAAAAAGAGCCAGGCCTGTACCCTAATTATGCGTTCTCCTACAATAGCTAGCCATGGAAAAAAAAATTCCCAACACCATACCAGTTGGAATTTTTTCCATCATTGTCGTGGTGTCGGAAACTTCATCTTGAATGCCCGTTTTTATCATGGGGATAAAAGGTCAACCTGACTCTCATTGTATTTACGGTTCGATAGTGTAGAAGGTTAGGCCTAGGGTTGAGTTGGGTTAGCTTAGGTTAGGCCTAGGGTTGAGTTGGGTTAGCTTAGGTTAGACCTAGGGTTGAGTTGGGTTAACTTAGGTTAGACCTAGGGTTGAGTTGGGTTAGCTTAGGTTAGACCTAGGGTTGAGTTGGGTTAGCTTAGGTTAGACCTAGGGTTGAGTTGGGTTAGCTTAGGTTAGACCTAGGGTTGAGTTGGGTTAGCTTAGGTTAGACCTAGGGTTGAGTTGGGTTAGCTTAGGTTAGACCTAGGGTTGAGTTGGGTTAGCTTAGGTTAGACCTAGGGTTGAGTTGGGTTAGCTTAGGTTAGACCTAGGGTTGAGTTGGGTTAGCTTAGGTTAGACCTAGGGTTGAGTTGGGTTAGCTTAGGTTAGACCTAGGGTTGAGTTGGGTTAACTTAGGCTAGACCTAGGGTTGAGTTGGGTTAGCTTAGGTTAGACCTAGGGTTGAGTTGGGTTAGCTTAGGTTAGACCTAGGGTTGAGTTGGGTTAGCTTAGGTTAGACCTAGGGTTGAGTTGGGTTTGTCTTAGGTTAGACCTAGGGTTGAGTTGGGTTTGTCTTAGGTTAGGTTCAGTGAGAGATAAATTTTCAGTCTTCTAGCTATTACGTCCTGAAATTTATCGTGGAAGTGTCCTTTACCTACGTGGCTCTTTCCTCATGACTGAAGTTTTTGCGGTCGTCATGTTTTTTCCGTTAGTTAGGGGCTCTTTTTTGCTTCTCTAGCGCAGCCTTCGACCCACGTTCTTTGGGTGTAGTTGCTTAGCAAGGCGAGAAAGGCAAGGTCTTATTATTTTTTTTTCTCTTCCCTTGTTCATTTTCGCATTGTTCATTCATTCAGGAAATTAACTCTTTTTCGGTTTTCTCTTGTACCTATTAAATTAATGAAGCGAGAAGGATTGCGGTCTTTTAAGGGACGTGATTTGTTGAAAGAAGGTCAATATTTCCTTTTTTTCCTGTAACGCCAATATATTAGGCCTAAGAGGAAATTAGAAATTATAGGGAGGTTTTTTTTTTTTGGTGGTACATGACGTAGCTAATTAAGTGTTAGTGGAACTGCTCATGGCACAATTTGAGGGTCAATGGGTCAAATGTGATGTCTATAACGTTGTAATGGAATGACTTGACTTGACCTATTTCGATATGTATTTTATTATTAAAATCATTCAGAAGGTTTTTATCGTTCGTGACCAAGGCCCATTTCAAAAATTCAATTACTGGAATGAGTTATTTGAGGTCAAAGTTCATCCTGTCTATTTTGCGAGCTCTGTGCTCAAATTGATTGCTAAGTAATCGTTTTAAATATAAACAAAATATAAATTTCCTTCAAATATCGGATTTTCCCTTGTTATATTTTTAACGTTTTAAAAAATTTTCTCCAAACCTATTTTCCAAAAACTGATAAAGAAGACTACATCATCCATAACTAGGCCTAGTTCCTGTAGCGCTTAAAAATTACTCAGACTCCCCTAAATATATATATAAAAAGAAATATTGTCTAATAGCAATCTGAAAAGCTAGTTTACGCGTTTCGAAATGTAATAGACAAAAAAAAAGTCTTAGTAAATCTGTTTTAGATAAGACTCGAGCTGGTTTATAAAAATGAAGCCGGCCGGGAAGTAAGGCAAAAAAATCAAATAAGGATGAGAAAGGGACTTAAAATTTACTTTTTTTAGGGGAACATCGCGAAAGGGCCAAAAGTAAGGGAGACTTTGAGATGTGTGTGTGTGTGTGTGTGTGTGTGTGTGAGAGAGAGAGAGAGAGAGAGAGAGAGAGAGAGAGAGAGAGAGAGAGAGAGAGAGAGAGAGAAGAGAGAAAGAAAAAAATACAACTACCGATCTATCCTCCTCTCCATCCTCCATCTAGCTCCTTCTCTCTCTCTCTCTCTCCAAGATAAAGATTTTCTTGACTCTTATTTTTATTCTTCAGTAGGTTCTCTTCTGTGTGTATTGGATGTTATATCACCCCACCTCCACCTTATATCTTTTCTTTTCCGAAAAGGTAGAAGTCTATTATTTAATGTACCTACTTAAATAAGAAAATTCATGCTAGGGATACGTTCTGGCTCGATTCAACCAAGGCCTAAGAGATTTATGTTAACTTACAGTTACATTTTAGACTTTAAAAACTGCTGTAGCCAATCAAAGGTTTACAATTGCGCGAGGCTCTAATAACTGCACGCGATGCAATTTACACACCCATTTTAAATACCTGATTTAACACTCCGAAGAAAAAATTGTAAATTAGGCTTAGCGACGAACAAAGAAACTTTGATATTATATCGGTGGATTGCACTGTTACGTTTTACTTCAGTTTATCAACTTTGACTTGGAAGAAGAGGGTTAGCTTTGTAGAAGGAGAAGAAGGATAATTTAAAGTTGCCATATCTCCTTCTATTGCCTTTTTTTTATTCTTTAGCGGCGGCGACTCTCAAGGACTTTTGGGAGGAAGTTTCCGGGAAGTAAAAGAAAAGTATATATATAGGAAGGAGAAGTCGTAACTCTTTTCCTCCTTAAACTAGATATATATAGGCAACGTAAGAATTGCTTCTGAGAGAGAGGGAGGGAGGGGAGAAGCTTCTCTTGCTTTTTTTGTCCTCTCACAATCCCCAGTCCAGTTATACACCTATAGCGATAGCAACCGGGTTATATATATACAGGGTGTTTCTGAAAAGTCCATCACAAATTAAGGGGCGTGTTTATGGGACCAAACTGAGCGGAAAGTACCAAAGAACATGGGGTCTACAACATTTAGTTTCGGAGATATGGCCCCCCAAACATTTGCCCCAAAAACGAGAAAATATCCCAAAATGTGGAGTAAGGGTTATTGCCATTACCCAACTTGTTTCGAAGTCATAGACAATTTCAATAGCCTTGAATTTGAGAAACACTACTGTAACTTTAGATAGCAGAAGGGTATAAATGGGTAGAAGTACGCGTACGGCGGTAATGTAAAGCTAATGCCAAGTGTCATAGTGTTTTAAGATTTCTCAGCACCCAGTAAAATGGTGGACCTCAACCTAGAGGGCAAGAAGTCCCAGAGGCCGTAGAAGACGAAGTCCTTACTATTTTCGAGGACGAACCAGAAGCAAGTACCCGCCAGGTGAGTAAGCGATTAGGCGTTGGTCACGTGCTCGTGTGGAAAATCCTCAAAAGTCACCAGTTTCATTCTTACCATTTTCAAAAGGTTCAAGGTTTGAATTCCGCGGACTACCCACGACGCATTGATAAACGCCATTGATTTCCCGCGTAGTCTGTTAGTCACAGACGAAGCTAATTTTTCGCAAGATGGTATTATTAACCTGCATAATAAGCATCAATGGTCCCAAAGAAACCCTCACGCAACGCTCGTTAAATCTCACCAAGTACAATTTAGTTTAAACGTGTGGTGCGGTATTGTAGGTGACAATTTAATTGGATCTTATTTTCTACAGCCCAGGTTAAACGGTGAGGCGTACCTACAATTCTTACAAGACGTTTTACCGGAATTACTTGACGACGTGCCCTTAGGTTTGGTGCGCAGAATGTAGTTCATGCATGACGGTGCACCACCACATTTCAGTCTCGCTGTCCGAGCTCACCTTAACGCGACGTTCTCTTTTCGGTGGATAGGTCGAGGTGGACCCGTGAAATGGCCTGCTCGATCACCCGACCTTAACCCGTGCGATTTCTACCTTTGGGGCCACTTGAAGGACATAGTTTATCAGAGTGAAGTACCTGATGTGGAAGAGCTTCGTCGACGAATCGTTAATGCCTGTCAAACTATTCGCGATACTCCAGGCATTTTGCAACGTGTTAGGGAATCGTTTGTAAGGCGTGTTCAAGTTTGCCTTAACGCGGGTGGTGAACACTTTGAACAATTCTTGTAGTAGTTATTTGTTACAGATTAAGAATGAAGAACTAATAAAAAATACATTTACATTGGGATCGTATCATGGCGTTTTCTCTGTGACACATCAAACACTAACGTAATGAACAAACTCAACCTTCAATCGCAACCATTTTACTGGGTGCTGAGAAATGTTAAAACACTATGACACTTGGTATTAGTTTAACATTACCGCCGTACGCGTACTTCTACCCATTTATACCCTTCTGCTATCTAAAGTTGCATTAGTGTTTCTCAAATTCAAGGCTATTGAAATTCTCTATGACTTCGAAACAAGTTGGGTAATGGCAATAACCCTTACTCCACATTTTGGGATATTTTTTCGTTTTTGGGGCAAATGTTTGGGGGGCCATATCTCCGAAACTAAATGTTGTAGACCCCATGTTCTTTGATACGTTTCACTCAGTTTGGTCCAATAATCACGCTCCTTAATTTGTGATGGACCTTTCAAAAACACCCTGTATATATATATATATAACGGCCACTAGGTCCATGACAATACTTAAGTTTGACCAAGAGAAAGAAACGTCCAACTTATAGATAAGCTTTTCAACTCGAGAAAGGGATTACGCTATCTTAACGCTGCTACCAAAATTACGTATATGTCGGTACCAGTTTGAGATATTTCATCAATTGATAGTACATGTTCCCATATAGGAATAATTATTTCGTAATTAATGTGAAAACATAAGGATATTTGTCTTAATTCCCCCTCTGAAGTTTGTTACAAATGTTATCATATTAATAAGTAATATATTAATTGGCCCAACTTCCTGTTTTGCTACGATACTCAATTCTGATTAAATATTTACGCGTAATTTCCAAAGTTTGGACTCGCGAGTGTTGGTTGTGGTGTTGTTGTTTGAGCGATTCCTGTTTAAAGATGACGGTAGTAGAAAGATATTGAGAAAATTATCTGCAATGGGAAGCGTATGACCATGAGACAACCTGTTTTGTTGGTAACTAACACGTTAGGATATCACCGTGGCTGCTATAGAGTATTTATATCCCAAACTTATTTTATTCATACTCCAAGGCGAACTTTGGGAACATTACGTTACCTATGGTATAAGCTAGCTCTGCTTCGATATGAAAGTACTAACGCACTGCTGCTAGCTTTAGACGCCCTAAGGGCCAGTTGACTTGTACCATAAAGGGGGCCAGATATCTAGGAGTTGAGCTATAAGAAGAAGGGGAGGATGGGAAAAGTTATCCATAAAAAAAGGATTTTTCCCCGTTGCACCTTCCGTTCTCCTTTTCCTCCTCTCGTTTCTGTCGAGCCGGGTTTTCCTTCCTTCAATCTTATGAGTATCATAAATCACCCCCTTTTTTTAGATGAGGCTAGCTAGCTAGCTCCAGCTACAGAAGGAAGTTATCCTCCCAAACCAAGCCAGTCTTATTACGTAAATCTTAGCTCCTGTAATGTTTCTCGCAGCCTGGAAGGCGACTTCTCCCTTATTCTTTCACACTCTTTCAGTCCTTCTCTTCCTATATGTGCCATATCCGTTTGTGGATATTATGACAAACCAGAAGACGATTAACGAAAGTAAAACATTTACCAAATCAAATACTCCTCAAGGATGTCTCTCGTCATAGTCTCGTGAGCTGTTGTTATGAATTGTGAAATATTCTGACGTCTTTCTATGATTTTATTGGTTAAATTAAACTTTAAGGTATTCTCCAGACATTTTCCTTCTATATAGGCAAGTTTTGCAATATAGTTTTTCACTTTAACTAATGGACTGCTTCTGATAAAAAACAGTTTTTTTCTTTTCGATTTGCTGGCATTTTTCCCCCACCCTCTTTTTTACGGAGGGAAACCCGGTATTATTAAGTATACGTGAACGATATTAGAATGTCGTAGAGCACTTGCCTTACTAATCGGAGTCTAGCGAGTTAAACGAGCCAACCCACAACTAGCCCAGAGAGTTGGTTCTATAGTTTAGAGCGGGAGAAAAACGGTATATCGTTCCCTAGGGTATGTTTTCAACCGCGCTCGCGCTTCTACCCCTTCCTTTTACCTACTTTTACCTTACCTTAACTTACGTATGGGAACGGTATAAAATGACTGGCCCTTAATAGGGTTTTTTTAAATTGCCGTATAAGTTACGCCGCTTCCGGGTTTAGATGGTCGAAGCATAAGGTTGTGTGTGTGTGTGTGTGTGTGAAATGGTTTTTCTTAAAAGCAAGTTTTGCGTTGCGTATGCCTAAAAAGAAAGACCAAATCAATTTTAGGTTTTTAGGGTTAGGGTTTTTTAAAATGGCTCTATTTTTCTTTGTTTCTATAATGATTGCTTCCATGGTCTCTGTAGTGTAATAACCCAATGTAATCAGTACCCGTCTGTTTTATAAGGATTTCTATCCTATGGAAATGATTGGTTATGAACTTTTAAAGCTGATGAAGTCGCTAAGCCTCGGTTATGACCTTTCAAATCAAAGAATCAATTCAATCAAAGCTGATGAAGTAGCTAAGCCTTGGTTATATTCTGAAACTAGACATTTTGACGCGTAACTTTATGATTACAGCAAATTATTATCACAATTATAGCTAAAGTTCAAGTTATTGGCACTGTGAGAACTGAATACACAAGTGTTTCAATGTTGTTAAGTGTCTTAACTTTGAAAGTTTATCAAACCGAACTCGTATAGGGGATTTAACAAATCCTATGACCTAATTTTAATTGAATCTTTAAGATTTAACGATATTTACAAGCTCTGCTTTTGGTATTGTTATGTCTACTAAATCGCCTATAAAAATATATTTTCCATGATGTATTAAAAAACGACTTTAATCTTTAAACGATAAGATAACAAATTGTTTATGTATAAATACGAAGAGTTTTAACCGGATCGTCTCATACGTCGACCGCCATGTAACTTTTGCAACCAATGTAAATAAACACTGTTAAGTTTTTATTCCCGACCACATTCAATACGGAAGATCAAGCATACACAACAATGGCGACGGAGGCATTTTACACTTTACGTTAAAGAGCAGTGCAACCAGACAACAACAAGACATTTCTGCCGAACACCGCTACGACACCTCTACCTCGCAACATCCAGACATGGCAGTCGTCTACGGCAGGTTAGAGATCTTTGACAGCAGAGTCGAATCATGGACCCAGTATGCTGAGCGCCTCGATGCATATTTCAAAGTTAACTCCATTACCGACAACGATAAACAGCGAGCGATCCTACAAACGGTATTGGATCCCAATACGTATGCTCTACTACGGAATCTACTCCGACCACTCACGATCCCAGACAAGACCTATGCTGACTTGGTGACAGTGCTGAAACAACATTTCGATCCGAAACCTTCAAAAATAGTGGAGCGATTCCATTTCAACAACCGGAACCGAAAACAAGGGGAGTCCGTGGCAATCTACGTTTCCGAGCTCAGAAAACTGTCTGAACATTGCAGTTTCGGTACAAACCTCAACGAAATGATCCGAGACAGGCTCGTATGTGGAATCAATGACGAAACCATGCAAAGAAGATTACTTACCGAGGATGACACTCTCACTCTGGAAGCCGCTACCCGCATTGTTCATACAATGGAAACCGCCACGCATAACACTCAACGTATTCAGAATGGAGAGAATCAGTCTGACACGTCCGCGAACCACGTCTCAAATCGCGACTCGGAATACGAAGTTGCCACACGACGAAAGCCTTTGAGAAGAGCAGATCGATCACAGTCTATGCCCAAGTTTGTTCCTAGTGCCAGACAATGCAATAGATGCACGTCTAAAAATCACAAAAGTCACGAATGCCCGTTCCTTGAAGAAGCATGTTACAAGTGTGAGAAAATTGGTCACATTGCCAAGGCCTGCCAATCAACAGCTGCCGAGAAACCGAATAAAGCGTACGGTGTAAACTCTAGACTTCAATCCCGAACACACCATATCGATCAAGACCAGCCAGTAGCACGACAATATGATTTCCCGGTCAACAATATCACAACTGAGAGCACAGACCCAGACACAAGCACACCACCGCCCGATGTAATTACCTGTCAGATTAATGGAATTAACATGAACTTCGAGGTTGACACAGGTTCCGGTCATACGATGATCAGAGAAGACGAATTTTGCCGAATTCCCAACACTGGAAAACTCGAGCAATTTAAGAAAAGTATACGTTCATACACTGGCGAGGCAGTAGACGTCCTTGGAACAACGACTGTATTGGCTACGTTTAAGTCAAAGGAAGCCGAATTACCAGTCATTGTCGTCAGGAGTCAAGGTCCCAATCTGTGTGGCAGAAAATGGCTACATTCTACGTTGAAGATATTGCCGTCTCTCAACGACTTCGGAGTCAATCATATGAGTCCGACCAACATGCGACTAGACACCATTCTGAAGAAACATGATCATGTGTTCACGCCAGGACTGGGAAGACTGAAAAATGTACAAGCTCATCTTCATATCAAGCCTGATGCAATTCCAAAATACTGCAAAGCTCGAACAGTACCATATTCCATGACCGAAAAAGTGGAAGCTGAGCTGCAAAGAATGGAGAAAGAGGACATCATCGAAAGCATTCCGTTTTCTAAATACGCATCTCCAATTGTTCCAGTTGTGAAGCCAAATGGGAGCATTCGAATTTGTGGAGATTTCAGTTCAACGTCTAATCCAGCTATCAATACCGAAGTCTATCCGCTGCCAAGAGCCCAAGATATATTCTCCAGACTGGCAGGATGCAAATATTTCACGAAGATCGACTTAAAAGAAGCTTATAATCGGATTGAATTGGACAAGGAATCAAGAGAAATCACAGTGATAAATACATCGAAAGGGCTATACCAGTACAAGAGGTTACCATTTGGTCTGTCATCGTCCTCCGCCATATTTCAGCGCCTTATGGAGATGGTTGTACAAGACATGGACAAAGTAATGCCGTTCCAAGATGACATCTTACTTGGCGCGAAAACGGAAAACGATCACTTACAACAAATAGACAAATACCTCACCATCATAGGGACTAACGGATTAAAAGTACGACGAGAGAAATGCCACTTCTTTGTGTCTGAAGTAGAGTTCCTCGGTCATCGCCTGGACGCAGAAGGACTTCATCCATTGAACAGTAAAATGGAAGAGATTATGCAAGCCCCAGAACCGGAAAACGTCGAGACCTTACGCTCTTTCCTGGGAATGATTAATTATTATGGTCGTTTTCTACCGAACCACGCATCAAATCTGGCGCCACTGCATAAACTCTTACGGAAAGACACCAAATGGACCTGGGAGAAGGAACAGAAAGATGCATTCCATCAAGCGAAGCTGGCCATGAAAACGTCCAAGATGCTGGTACATTATGATATGAACAAAGAAGTCTATCTATCATGCGACGCATCGCCCTACGGCCTTGGAGGGGTCATATCACACATGATAGAAGATTCAAGCGGCAAGCTGGAAGAACGGCCGATTTCTTTCGCTTCGAGGAGTTTAACTGCAGCGGAAAGGAACTATTCACAACTAGAACGAGAAGCCCTGGCCATTATTTTTTCCGTTACGAAGTTCAGGGATTACCTTTACGGGAAGAAATTCACATTGACCACGGACCATCAGCCACTAATATCGCTATTTTCACCAGAGAAACCAATACCACCGATGGCCGCAGCTCGTATACAACGTTGGGCACTCTTACTATCAGCCTTTCAATACGAGATCAAGTTCCGAAAGGGATCAGCGAACCAAAATGCTGACGCTTTGAGCAGACTACCTTTACCGATCACAACCACCAAGACCCCAGTACCAGCGGAATACGTATTACTTATGCAAGAAGTTGACCGGAGTCCTATTACCAGCATTAAATTGGAGGAACTAACAACCCAGGATCCGATCTTAAGCAAGGTTTTGCGATATATGCGCCAAGGATTTCCTACTACTAAGCTGGACACAGATTTGGAAGTATATAAACGAAGACAAATGGAGCTCTCAAACTTCGACAACCTTCTCTTCATGGGAAAGAGGCTCATCATACCAAAATCATGCCAGGGAGATTTCTTGCGAGAACTGCACAACACTCACCAAGGGATAGTTCAAATGAAATCGTTGGCTCGCTCAAGGTTATGGTGGCCTAAAATCGATCAAGATATAGAGACAACAGTCAAACAATGCAACATATGCCAAGAAAATGCATCAATGCCTGCAGCGAAGTTCCAACCTTGGCCGGAAGTCCACCAACCCTGGGAAAGAGTTCACGCGGACTTTGCCGGACCAATTGAAGGCAGATATCTTCTCATCATAGTCGATGCCTACACTAAATGGATGGAGGTCAATATCACTCGATCAACTTCAACAGAAGCCGTCACTACTTGTTTAAGAGACCATATTGCTCGCTTTGGAATCATGCGAACGCTAGTGACCGACAATGGGTCCTGTTTTACTAGTAATGAATTCCACAATTTTGTCACATCGAATGGAATTACTCATCTAACCTCTGCTCCATACCATCCTCAATCTAATGGACAAGCTGAAAGGAGTGTTCGAATTATCAAGACTGGACTGAAGAAACTCGATGGAGAGATCACGGACGAAATTAAAATCGTGAATGCCGGCCTGAATCAATTTCACTCTGGGAGTTTGGAGACACGCCTTGCACGTATCCTATTAAATTACCGAAGGACCCCACTCATTTCTGGTAAATCGCCTGCCGAGTTAATGCTGGGAAGAAATATCATAACACGGTTAGATCTATGTCATCCGAACTTCAAATCTACTTCGAACATAGCCGACGAAATCAACAAGAACACAGCATCACGGACTAATAATCCAACAACCTTAAAGTTTACTATTAATGATCCAGTCTATCTCAGGAATTTCGGGAGAGGAACGAAATGGAAATCTGGTGTTATTAAGAGTCATATCGGAAAAATGATGTATGAAGTAGCAGCAGAAAACGGAAATGTACGGAGACACCAAAATCAATTGCGCCCACAACTGAAGTCATCATCCGGAGACAATAACATAGCAGAGATCAGACCGACCACAGATCCCTTCAATTGGATGTTAAAAGCCAATGAGACCCCAGATCTAGTTGCGTCTCCAGCAATTCATCCAGCGTCTGTCATTCCTCGGACGACTAGACAATCAATGCAACCATCAGCCGTCAATGCAGACAATCTGAAGCCCAACCATCATTCCAATCGAACATTAGATCCTGAACCAATAGATCAACAAGAAGAGGCACTGTCAGCTATGTCCAAACAGCATCCAGGAAGATGTGAAGTACCAACACCCACAATCTTGCAAGAGGTCAATCCTATGTCGAGAGAACGACCTAGAAGAACTTGTCGACCACCGGAAAGATACACTGAAATGCCTAATGCCCTATATAAGTCATAACGCCATAAAAACATTAAGGGGAGAGTAATTGTTATGTCTACTAAATCGCCTATAAAAATATATTTTCCATGATGTATTAAAAAACGACTTTAATCTTTAAACGATAAGATAACAAATTATTTATGTATAAATACGAAGAGTTTTAACCGGATCGTCTCATACGTCGACCGCCATGTAACTTTTGCAACCAATGTAAATAAACACTGTTAAGTTTTTATTCCCGACCACATTCAATACGGAAGATCAAGCATACACAACAGGTATAAACTCGATATTACGGCCGCTGGCGGATTGAACTTCCGAGAAATTGGACGAAGTTACAATCTTAAAATCCCAAAGGGGTTTATAACCAAAATGTTGTAAAGTAACGACCAATGAAAAGCCCTCTCCAATTTTAACGGTGTCGCGATTCAACGGCGTAGTAGACCTATAAACCTTGACGTATAAATAGACTTACCGTGAATCGTAGCTTTAAATCTCAAAATGTTTCCCGAATTTAATTTTAATAGCTAAAGGCGTTAATTTTACGATAGAAGAAAAACAGCTCTAGTTTTAGGGAAGATGACATTTTGTCTTTCCCGTCTCTTCTCTGTCTTGATTTAAATAAATGAAATTACAATTTAAGGAAACTGTTAAAAGAAAAAAAAACCCTTCTCCACATTGCGTTTAATAGTTAAGACCAGTCAACAAGTAATGATGTTGAATTAGCTTGAAGTTTATATTGAATTTGAGTTGCGCATCGTTAAGTCATAATTTCTGTCAAAACGTATGCCATTATAGGGGAAAATATCCGTTCCCGGATGTTAAGTCCCTCTTTCCCCCTTTTCATATTAAGTTAAGACTTAAATTGGAGCCGTTAAAACTTTTCGTCAAATAATGTCATTGTGTTTAAGGATTATAGAAGGCAAACCAAAGACCTTTCCCGAAATTTAGCGTATATGCATATGAGGGGGAAATTTACCTCGATGCATTTTCTCGTCTCCTTAAATCTTCAAAAGACTCATACGACCAAGGCTTACGTTTAACCCTTGCAAATAAACCTCCTCACATATTACACTTAGCGTAAGTTTACAAAATTTATTCTAAAAGTGTTACACTTTACTTTGAAATGCTACAACCTTACTGAACGATACTAATATTGGCTGCATCAGGTTTTGCAGTCAACATTCCTAAGCCTTTGACAGTATCTCACCAGGTGAGTATCTGCCGACGTCACTCCACGACTAGGCCTAACTCTTAGTAAACGTGCATTATCAAACTTATGGAACGTATCTCGTAAACTTATGTCTTTTAGCAACATAACCCAGAACTCTTGAAAGAGAGAACGAGAGAGAGAGAGAGCAAATGGAATAGGATAGGATATAGAGAAATGCCACGGTTTGGGGGGTAGGAAATTCTCATTTAGGGTAAACACAAGTTAGCCCGTTGGCCGGCAAGCCGGATGTTTGGAGTCTTTGAGAAGACCAAAACGGGTAGCTAAATCTTTAAGCAAACACAACGATATTGTTTCGAAGAAGGTATGAGCTTTACGTTTCCTGCCTGCCTGGTGGAAATGAGGATGAAAACGGAGTATATAAATTTGAAGGCTATAATCGCCTTTCAGGATATAGTAGCTTTGGAGCTTCCTTTTCAAGAGAGTCTTTATTCTTATTCCGGGGAAGGTTTGAAAAGAAAGCGGGTCGCTTCATTCCCGTATTAAATTCCTTTCCGATATTATATGTTTCAACCAGGATAAGTTAACTCGGTTAAGTTCAAAGTTCATGGCGTGCAATGTTTTCAAGTTCTTTTACGATAAGTGTCACTGACGTCATCGCTTAAAGCTGACTGTTACGTAGGCCTTGGTACTCGTCCCGTATCTCTTGTTAATTCCCAATAGGCAACTGTCCTCTTTCTCTCAGACGTAAGGGTTAAGAAAACAGTCTGCTATTCCCTTTCGTACGTAATCAGTGCTGGACATAAACCAACCGACCGACTCTCTGGCGAAGTGAGAATATCGAAATGATCTTTATATAAGGATCCCTCCCTGTATGGTTATAGGCTTAGCCGTGAGTGTACCGAAGAGCTGATTTCTGTATCGTTCAAAACCACTTTCCTCTATACACGTATACAGAAAGCATCGCCAGTTTTTCCCCCAGCACCGCGCGTAGATTCAACCTTTCACCTTCCATCTCGACGATCGACTTGGCGTAAATTGAATTACGAGATGGAGGAAATGAGTTCACTCCGAAAGAGTTGTTGGGAGATGGCCAATGAAGTAACGAATGGGTCTAGTTCTCACTTCGTTTGATAACAAAGAGATCAGGATGGAGTATTTTCTAGACCATTTCAATCTGGTGTCCTTATGCCCTCATTAAGTGCTTTAAGCATAATCTTGACTGGAATGTTTCTGGAAACGTAGACTATACCATAAGTTGGCAACTACCCCTAATAAGTTAGACCATGAACGTTTAATAATTAATAAACGGTCTGGTGCCTAAATGAAAGCCATTTATTGGGTCCCAACGGTGTATGTGACCTCTTGAACGTATGTCACCTTCCTAACCTATACAGGGTGTTTGTGAAAGGTCCATCAATAATGAAAGGGCGTATTTATTGGGCCATTTTGAGTCGAAAATGTTCTATGACATTTTTCCGTTCGGGCCACTGTTTTCAAGTTATGATTGGAGTAATTTACGGATGACCCCTTAAATTTAATTAAGAAATTGAAAGACAGCGCTAATTTAATGAAGGGGTCATCCCTAAAATATTCAAATCATAACTCGAAAACCGTGGCTCGGACGGCAAAATGTCATAGAACATTTTCGACTCAAAATGGCCCAATAAATACGCCCTTTCATTATTGATGGACTTTTCACAAACACCCTGTATAGAAAAAGATTCGACTGTAGAAACCAGTTGAATGAATCTACGTTAAGTTTCATCATTGATTAGTAGTGTGAATCGGTCTCTCTTTAAAGGTTCGACCTTTTAGCCTATTGACACTCTTAACCCCTTTTGACACATCTTCGAAAGTGGATCCTATACTATATACGATTCGGATTTCTAGAGCGGGCCATGGCTTTAATACCAAGGTCTATAGGTTATATTTCTACCACCCAGCAGCACCCCTTTTATACTCTCTGGACGACGATTTCTCGTGGCGCAATCGATTCGATTGGCCTCTAATTTCTCTCTGGGATCTTCTCTCGCTAGCTAGCCAGCTCGCCGTTCGCTTTTAGTTGTTGCTATGGATACGCGGTAGGTTGAAAGCGCGCGCTCTAGCTCTCTAAATTTAGCTATACCCGTATTTCAATCGTGCATGCATGCATACTGTGAATTTTACAGATATCTTTTTTTAAAAAGAAAAAAAAAACACCAACGTCGATTTGCCTGTCACATTTTTAAATGCCAGTTTTTTTCTTTTTTTCACTCTATAGTAAGGCCGTACCTAGAAAAGTCAGTTCTCTATATATATATATATATATATATATATATATATATATATATATATATCTAATGTTAGTGTACGTATTCCCAAAGCTATACTTAGTACACTAGCTATACTCCGTCAAGACTAATGTATGCTCTTTGTGACATTAGGAATGCATTAGAGAGCATTTGCAGATGAACGGAGGTTGAGAGAAGGGTATAATGGATAATGTACACTTTCAGTACATCGAACCCCTGATTCGGTGTATTCTTTATAAATGGAACTGAATCGAACTGTATGCTGTCATGACTTGTACATAAATTTTTGCCTGAGAAATTAATCAGTTTAAGTGCAAAGGCTTAAGGGTTGAGTAAAAGTTCATGTTATTTACATAAATTTACGTATTAATTAAATTTTTGGTCCCAACCCTGGTATACGGTAACCCTTTTGAATTAATAAAATTAAATGTATCTGGTTACATCGGACCCAAGGGCTAAAGGGGTCTGACGAATTTTGATCAGAATTTAGAAATTTTTCGAAATACGAAAGAGTTCAAGTATGCTATACGGATATGTCCTCCAGGTGCAGTTACATTAAGGTAAACAATTCTGCTTCATGATATCTGAAGTGTCCTCGAGGTCTATTGTTTACAGTTGTAATAAATAATGATACTATTGAATAAATTAAACTCTAAACGAATACACGAAAACTACAGCGCTTGGTTACATATACGTAATGCTTTCCTAATAGCTTCGCGACGTACACTGAAACGTGATCTGGTCAACTTGACTCGTGGTATGGTATAACATTCCCGCCATATACCTTTTGGGATGTTATGGCGCGCGCTTTGTAGCACGAGCTGGTGTAGAAATGAGTGAGAGAGAGACCAAGCTTCTTGGTGGTTTTACGCGAATACCGGCGGTCATAAAGTTTCTAATTAATTTCGCTTATGAAGCGCGTGTGCTGAGCCCAGACCACGACGACAGAAGACTGGTACGCGTTATGTTCCGAAATTAGAGACGCCGTATATATACTACGTATATTTCAACTTCCCCGCGTCCTTAAATTAACTTAGTTACAAGGATAGAGAGAGGGAGGAAGTAGGGAAAAGGACAAGTTTATAGCTTGAGAGTTATGTATATAGGAAGCATTGACATTGTTTTAAGTGACTTCCTCGCGTACGTCATTGGGTTTGAAAGAAAAATGGCCGTTGAGTTCCATTCGACGTCATATTTTATCTGGGAAGCTGAAACCAGTTTAGCTTTGGTTCAATCATTAACAATTAAGCACACTAGTTCTATACATCCTATTGAGGGGTTCTATGGATTTTGTTTTGAATATCTCCCCACTATCTTACAGAAGTCACAAAAACTGTTAACTGTTTACGTAACAAGCTGATAAAAAAGCGTGTGGAAACGTACTGCCTTTGAATTCTAATACCCTTTACATAACGTTGTTTTAACGGCAATAAAGGATTTCAAGCACAAACAAAAATTGTAATCCTCTTCGCAGAATATTTTAAATATAAAGTACCTATACCAACCTACAAACCCTTTTTTCTGCAGACTTGGCGATAAAATCCGCTAAACAGCATCCGCCCGCACTTAAATCCTTTGAACAACCTTACGAAAATCGTAGGGTTATTTTCCAACAGGTTTAGAAAATAGGTCCAGCACACCGTACCTTCCCTTTTTTTGTGATGTATAAACCTCAAAGTAAATCCAAAAGCCTCGAATAGAAATCCCTTTATTATTTTCGCAGACGTGGCAAAATTTCCAAAATAGTTCAACTCCTTTCCTAACCCCCTTCCCCTTGGGTAACATAAGGCCCATCATTAAAATGAATAAAAAATATTGCAAAGGTAGGCCTATAAATCGAACTCGAGAAAAGTTGAACCAAGAGGGGGGCTCCAGTATAGTAGATCGACGGCAATCTAAACCCGGTGTAATCTTTATCCAGGACGTTACACTCTAAGAAATAGGGGTGTAAGTCTACACCTTTTTAACTCTTTTTGATGGTGCTAAATTCAACACCATTTCCAGTGTTGGTTTACAACCCAAAGGGTGTTAAATCACACACTCTAAGATAATGCATAACACTTTAAAGAGTGTCGCATAACGCCTTTCAGAATGTCGCATAACGCCTTTCAGAGTGTCGCGTAACCACTTTAAGAGTGTCGCGTAACACCTTTCAGAGTGTCGCGTAACCACTTTAAGAGTGTCGCGTAACACCATTCAGAGTGTCGCGTAACACCATTCAGAGTGTCGCGTAACACCATTCAGAGTGTCGCATAACACCTTTCTCAGCGTCGCATAACACCTTTCTCAGCGTCGCAAAACACCTTTCTCAGCGTCGCAAAACACCTTTTAGAGTGCCGCATAACACCTTTTAGAGTGTCGCATAACACCTTTTAGAGTGTCGCATAACACCTTTTAGAGTGTCGCTTAACACCTTTAAGAGTGTCGCTTAACACCTTTAAGAGTGTCGCTTAACACCTTTAAGAGTGTCGCTTAACACCTATAAGAGTGTTGCATAACACCTTTAAGAGTGTCGCATAACCGCTTTAATAGTCTTACTTAACACCTTTCAGGGTGTCGCATAACACCTTCAAGAGTGTTGCATAACACATTTAAGAGTGTCGCTTAACACCTTTCAGAGTGTCGCATAACACCCTTAAGAGTGGGAGTTTTTTAGTAGGATAGTAGTAGTAATAATACTATATTGACGGAGAAAATACTATGGATAGCTACATTTTGACCACTCATGAGGCATAATTGAAATATCGAATACTCGTATGGTTTTGCTGTTTAATTAATGTTTGAGCATTCGCTATTCCGCAGAATTATTAGCATTTAGTGCTATATTCATAGCAAGGTTTCACCTTGAGAGAACTTATTCCCTTATAAGGCGGAAACTTCTCACGTGCAGAATTGTACCCCTTTAAGTACGGGTATTCCTAGGATGAAGTGTGCAACGTCTGCATATAAATTTGACCATTTAATCAACTTAAAATGCAATGTAAAACTGCATGAAAAATCGGTAAACATTCCTGTATTAAACCTTCTGAAAAAAGGCAGAAAGTTTCCGATTTCTACTACTGCAATAAATATTAAATTGGTTTTTGAGGCCGTAATATTCAGGCAGTAGATTAAGACGTTCTTGTTAAATTTAATAATCTCTTTTCACTAAGAGTTTTTCAAGCACCAGAAACGCGTTTAACCTAATTTCAACAACAACATTATTTACAAAAACAAAACCCTTTTTGTTCTCTAATTTTTCTAAAAATAAAACATGTCAGAAAAGCTAGTGCCCCACATCTTGGCCTGTCAACACTAGACTAGAGGTCCAAAAATGGTCTCTACATGGTTTAAACTTAAACATCATACCAGTAAAAGTTTAAGTTTAGGTGCATTATGGTTTATTTTTTTACAGAGCAAACGTCTCTATCCCGTTTATCAGTCTCTTTAGAGATTCAGCGTTCATGGCGCTACTATTGATATTACTTCAATCCTAATTTTTTTAAGAATAAAAATACTAGCGTTGTGGTTTTAAAACCTAGAACCATCAGAGACCATTTGATGATTGCCATAAGAGAACCAAACACCACTGGGCAGGGCTGCCATCGGAGGTAGTTTCCCTCACACCAAGAAGCACCGTTAGAGGCAGTGGTAGTTGGCCAGCCTTCCACGTGTAGTGACCGGGGCTTCGTCTGGTGTTGCCTAATGCCAATATTAATGAACTTAGTCTATATTTATTCAAAACCAAGGAAATGAATATAAAAAAAAATCAAAAGCTAAACTAAATATAGATGGTGCAACAAAGAAGGTTAATTTAATGTTAAGTGTACACGGCGCCCACACTCTTCCTAAAGGGCCCAAAGTGCTGGGCTTCCTTTGAATAAAATAAATTTTGAAAACCCTAATAATAACAAAATTTACTCTGATCTAATATTGCTTGCTTCTGCTGATATAAATTTGAAATACAAACAAACCTTTCACTAAAAATCCATTATTATCTCAACAATTTACTGTAAATTGGTTATTTACGTCGATTTAAATATAAGTTTATCCTTTGAAGCATCATTTTGCAATAATATCAAAGGATATGTTATTGATTATGGCTTATTTCACCTTTCTTTTATATTTAGATAAGCTAGCAAATCGTTAAACAAGGTATTCTCTTGCTACTCCGTTATTATCGGAGGGAAATTAGCCTATAAAGTGTCGTCTTTTGACGCTGTTTCCTACTTTGGGAAAGGCGAACTAAGTGCGGGAGTTCGGTCAAATGGTACATTCCAAGGTTGGTTTCCATTGTTAATTCTGATCAATGAGAGGGAAAAAACATGACCATCTGAAGAAATATTTTCATTATTGGTAACTCTTTAACGTTAATTAACCAGAAACCTAACCTTGTAACTTCGCCAACATTTTTAATCCAGGCCTGAGCGCGCTCCTATTTCGAGAATTTTTTTGGGTACGCAAGGGGTTCGCTTTAGAACCTAAATTTCCCACGAAATTTGAAACGCAGCAAAACTTGGCGTGAATATCCATGTAGTAGACGATGGTCATTCCCTTTTTAAAGGGATGAGGGATGAGATTAGATAATAGAACATCAAGAATTATTAGAATATTAGGGAATCGTTGTAACTTCTAAATATAAAATAAGGAATTTAAGAATGAAAAACCTTTCTATTCTTTTAATTTTTCTAGTAAGTTTTATTTTATCTCATTAAGAGTGTCGCTTAACACTATTAAGAGTTTCGCTTAACACTATTAAGAGTGTCGCTTAACACTATTAAGACTGTCGCTTAACATTATTAAGACTGTCGCTTAACATTATTAAGAGTGTCGCTTAACATTATTAAGAGTGTCGCTTAATACTATTAAGAGTGTCGCTTAACACTATTAAGAGTGTCGCTTAACACTATTAAGAGTGTCGCCTAACACTATTAGGAGTGTCGCCTAACACTATTAGGAGTGTCGCCTAACACTATTAGGAGTGTCGCCTAACACTATTAGGAGTGTCGCCTAACACTATTAGGAGTGTCGCCTAACACTATTAGGAGTGTCGCCTAACACTATTAGGAGTGTCGCCTAACACCGTTAAAAGTGTCGCCTAACACCGTTAAGAGTGTCGCCTAACACCGTTAAGAGTGTCGCCTAACACCGTTAAGAATTGTCGCCTAACACCGTTAAGAATTGTCGCCTAACACCTGTAAGAGTGTCGCCTAACACGTTTAGCAGTGTTTTATAATGGTACAATACCGCCTGATTACCAATTTCTTAGTTATTTTACTTAAAGGAAAAATATGTTCTTTCATGAATATCATCTTTAAATAAATGTTAAACAAATAATTTTTTACTCTAATATTCAAACATTAATGGAAATGAAAGACCTTATTTAAGAAACCAGTCATATTATAAATTTCCATGTTTAATTTCAAAGGGTGTTTTTAAAGTGTTACTTTACACTGAATTTACACCTTAAATTGGCCACAAAAACTCAAGGTTTTATAAAACTCTTTTTTGGGTGTTTTTACGGTGTAAAAAATAGAGTATTCTAAATTTACACCCTTTTAACACATTTTTAACACTTCGATTTCTTAGAGTGTAGTTTGCCATAAGAGTCGGTAATGACTATTGGAGTTTCCCTACCCATACAGTCTCTTTAGTTTGACGATAACTTAGGTCTATACCAATAGTGAGAGACTTGACGAAAATTTGGGGAAAGTTATATAGGTATAGTATTATTCGTTATCAAGAACGTATGGATGGGCTTTCAAACCTTCACTTCGATACCAGGAGCTCTGCCTCTCTTAGAGGAGGGTTCTAAAAGCGATACGTTAGTCTCTCGTAATGTCCACGCTCTCTTCGTGTGCACGTATCGTGGAAGAAGCCAGCGTTACGATTGACCAGCGATAAAGGACCAAGGAGAGTTAGAGGCGATCGAGGCCCCCAAAACTGTATGGGATGGATCGATATACGCTCAAAGCGAAGACCAGTCCAGACTAACGCTCCGCTTTTGTTGATGGTTACCTTACCTTTGCAAGTCTTTCTTAGTTGCAAAATGGGGTAACTTGGAATTTTCGTCTTTTTGAGTTTTTAACATGCTATCGAATTTACCTTACATTGTTAGTTATCGCGTATGCAAACTATGGCAAAACGTTGAAGGGATTGTTTGTAGTTAAGATATTAACATACGCCATGGTTCAAATAATAACTTACTTTATCATTCAAAAGTTAGATTGAAGGTTTCTTTTTCGACAGACTTATTGCGAGCTCACAATTTGACACAACTATAAGTATAATTCTGCAGTTTATCTAAAACGGTTGCGATACTAAGTTCATCAAAAAACAAAGCTAGTTTTCTTCTTCTTCTTTAGTAATGCTTTTAAAGTATAAATTTTTATTTACATCTTGGTCTGAAACATAGTTTATAAATATAAACTATGTTTCAAACCAGAATGTAAATAAAATGTAGCTATACGTTGTTGCAAAACATAAAAGTTAATAACAGAATCTGGTTTATCGTTTCAATTTAAATTGTTTATTTATATATAACTTCACGTGAAAAAAATGAAAATAGTTCGAAATAGAACTCTCGCGTTTAAATATTTCATCATTAAAATCTATGGTTTTTCAGAGTTACCATAGTTTATATCTAAAAGTAGCCCCATATATATACATATAGCGCTAACGTAGCTGGTACCTATACGTAACGTCGGACCGTTCGTAATGGCTAAATCGATATCGTAATAAATAAAATGTTTTAAAATAGAGTGTTTTCGCTCATTCTCTCTCTTCTCTCTCTCTCTCTCTCTCTTCCAAATTGTGTATAAAGAAAAAAGGTTTAAAGGTTGGCCCACGAAGAGAGAGAGAGAGAGAGAGAGAGAGAGAGAGAGAGAGAGAGAGAGAGAGAGAGAGAGAGAGAGAGAGAGAGAGAGAGAGAGAGAGAGTCTGGAATGATTATTACTTTTATAGATATTAACCAACCAACGGTGTATTTTTTATTTTTTGATAAATTTAATGGAAACCGATAAAGACTAAAATAAGGATAAAGACTGCTTGGCGGCAATTAACTCGCAAATTGCTTGTAAAATTGTTTCGCTCTTAAATGATTTTATCTATATTTTTCCTCGATCATGTTACAGACGGTTTTATTATTTATGCTTGAGTTGTTTTAATATACGGAAGGTAAAGTGAATGAAATAACAATTTGTCATTGACGTCTGTCATGTTATGTTATTTTTATCTTATTCAAAACAAAAACAATTAAGCCCGTCTATGAGATATAGTGAACAAGTACAAATATTTTGCATCTAGGAAGTTATTAGTAATAAGTTAAGATACACATTGTCCGATCAATTTTCTTGAACCTTGATTGGTTTGACGCAAAATGTTCAATCTGTCCATTGATAACCCATGTTTTCAGTAAGATATTTGCCGAAAATCGAGGTGGTCATTCTGAATTTGAAATTCATTTCTGTTAATTCTCTATAATATTAGACTTAAAAGAACAACAAGCGAAACGTATCCCTGTGGAATACTTCTTTTCAAACTGTTCAGTTTCTTAACCTCCTGCAGTTCAAGACACTCCCATAAAATACTGTATGGTTTTTTCGCGTGCACTTTTCTCTTCTTAATAGTGGTATAAAAGGGCGGGATATTTTTATGCCCAACTTTAATTAGTTGGAAATCACCTAAATTGATAGCACGGTTGGGTTAACAACGTTTTGTTCGGTATATAGTGCCGTGAACTTAGGTGGTGTACTGAGAGTGAAACATTTCTACAGGGGTTTATGGGAGACTAACGGTAATTGAGTTCGCCTAAATGTGGGCGTACGGGTTTGGCGCGAGTTCTGGAATATTTCTCGAGACGTTTGCTTAAATTGGGTTGTAGTTTCGAGGGAGGATTTTTGGCCTAATATAAATTAATTCCCAGTAAACTGATTACAGCTAAGCCTAATGGGTTTCAGTTCCATTTTAAACCAAAGCAAAATTTCCCCGGAATTTCTTCCTTAAGCCTAAATATATTTTAACTTACTTCAAAGCTTAGTCTCCTTAGTATGAAGTCTCTAATCCCTCGAACCCAGCTTTTAAGCCTAACTCTATCTAAACCCCTTTTCGTTATCGTTAAGCCTAACTCAAAACATTTTCTCGCTAAGCCTATTTTTAATTTAATAGCCGTCCGTATCCACTTTTACTACGGTTACAACTTCTATTTTAATCATTCCTTTTAAACTAATTTTCTCTTACGCTAATTAAAAAGGGATCGTGTAGTGATCTTGTCTGGTATTAATTTCCCCTCCCCCCTTTTTTCGTAACCTTCTTTTAAAAGTTTCTTAACAAACGGGGTATTAAATTTTAAAACCTATTAGCGAGTTAGGTGTTGGAGAGAGAGACTTGCCCGAAAACTTTCAACCATTAAAACTGCCAAAAGAAAAGGCGGGAAAATGGGTGAAAGTTTTGGAACCCTTTTTTAAACCCAAGAGGAAAACTGTGTTTGAAGCGCGCCAAAAGACAGGATTAGCAGTTTTCTCGCGCACCCTGAGTTATAAAAGTAACTCTCGCGCGTTTTTACGAGCCGTCCAGTTTTTATCGCCGGGCCTATTAGAAGTATACTCGTTCACGGAGTCACCATCAATTCAGGAACAACTACTTTGGGAAAGACTGCGGGTTTCCTTAGCCAAGGCTTAACGTAAATTCCCAAACTCTGAACGAATACCTTACGTAAAAGGAGGCACCAGACCCGGGGTCATCCATACCAACATATCATCCGATATCAAGTAATTGAAGTAAACCCCACACTGTTGCTCGCCAAAGATGGTTACTTATCAATAAATCCCATGGCTTCAAGTTATGGGCTTTTGAAGACGCAAACCAGCACCTCTTGGCTTTGAAAGAAGTCAATTTTTACGAGGCACCCATTTCTCTATATAGTTTACCCTTTTGGTCAGCTAGGGTTCCATGAACGTTCGACATGGTTTACGAAGAATGGATGGTTCTTCAGGGAAAGGGTCAGAAATTACGGACGTTATATAAGCGCTTCATTCCTTGGGTGATACCAAAAAGCCACGGTCCAAGGCTTAGGGCGTAACTAAGATACGTAACGAAGAAAGTTGGGGTTGGGGGCGAAGAATAACTATTGGTTGAAATGAATCGAACCCCTGTCCTGCCAGGGCTCTGAGAGGGTGTTATGTATAAGGACGATGTGCGAGAGAGAGAGAGCGTATAGTGTGAAAGGAAATTAGCCTCCCTGGTGGTGTATTTAGTCGTCATCATTGGGATATGGCGCCTCTGGTAATTAGGAAAGCCCCCCTCCTCCTTTTGACGTTCCCCCTGCCGTCTTTTATCCCACCCCAATACTCGGTCGCGAACGAGTCTAGGAAAAAGAGAAACAAACGAGAAGCGAATTAAGGCTTCCCCCTTCCCTCTTTTTCCTTTAACCCCTACGAACTATTCGCCTTTTTCCATTGAATTACTATTAAACGAGAAAAAATGAAGGAAATAGGGTTAAGTCTTAACCTTCCGTTCTATTAACAGTCAGATCACGTACACAATGACGCGATACGGTCGTCGCGGTAACGGATCTAAGAACGACAATCCAATTAACTCGATGCTAAAAGAAAGGAACCTTTGCCGAGATCGCGAGGAAGGGTGTACCAAGGAAAGGAAAAAAAGAAAAACACAATGCCTGCATGCCTGGTATAGAGAGAGAGTGTTAGGAATTGATGGGGATAGCCTACGTACTTCGGAGTGGTGAAACAACCACGGGCACCACTGCATGTACCGCACAGACAGCTGGGTTAGAAAATGGTATTTTTTTTTATTTTTCCTTTTTTTATTCTTTTCGTTTTGTTTTAAGAAAATGAAATGGGCTGGAAAAAATATACAGCCGCTGATGAGAAGTATGGAACCAGAAAGAGGGGGGAGGGGGAACCAGGGAAGAAAGGGGTCTCTGTTCTGCTGTCCCGAATGGCTAAAGTCTAAAGAAACAAGGGTGCCAAGCGAAAGTTAAAATTCATAAAATTATAGGCCTAAGCTCATAACCCTTAGCTAACTTAATAAGCATATAGAAAAGTATACAAAATTCTCACGAGTTTAATATTAAAGTCTCGTGCACTTTAAACGATTTGAGGTCAGAGAGAGCTCGTGAAAGGTTAAGATATATAAAAGCGTGACAAGCATTTTGCATCTGATCGAGTTTCAGCCAAAGAAATCTGGCATATTCTTTCAAACCAATACAACCTAAAACCTGGAGGATCTTTAGGGTATTAAAAGTTGTAAGGAAAGAAAGGAGGTTTTCCTCGTATCTCTTTTCTTTTCTCTTTGCTTGCGAAACTGTATATATACAGGGTCATTTTCGAAAAGACTCAGTTTTTGGTCAAAAGATAATTGCTTCGCTAATAGCGTCGACGTACGTTGCCTCAGGATTTTTTTTGGTCCCTAGTTTTCTTTTTTCTTTTTTTCCCCCATTGTCTTTTTTTATTCTACCTCCCGTAGTTGTGACGGTGTACGTAAAGTCGAATTTATTTTATCACACTCTCATTCGTATAGAGCAACCTCGTGGGAGTTTGTCGAGCTTAGTTTTTTTTCCTTCTCCGTTTACTCTATATCTTAATGGAGAGAATTTTCGCGTTCCAGATTTTTCAACGCATTTTATTTTGGGTTACTTATTTTTTTTTTTTCATATTACGGTTAAGCCTAAACGCGATAAACGAATACCCGGGACGTAATTGGGAAAGTAACTCTATACACGGTTATATACGCGTCTAGAATAATTTAGTTCTTCTGGTAATTTTTTATCCGAACCAAACGGGTTGGGTAATTTCGTACTTTTTTGGTTATAAGTTAGGTACATGGTGGGTCGTACCAGTGGTAATTGACAAATTTTGGCAATGTGCCACGAACTTGGGAGCCTAGATTTGTATGAATTTATTCAATTTATTTATGTATATCGTGTTGCTGTTGCGCTAGTTCTATAACTTCGTGGAATACTTGCAATTATCACGTGTATATCTTGTAGGTTTACGTGTTTAAGGTTAATTAGGGATATAAGGTACTTACCCGTGTTTCTGTAAATGCTGTTGACCTTTTGCACGTGCCTGGTCATGGTCTCGATGCAGGCGTCTTCGCTGCCCATCTTCATGTAGAATAAATGGTCGGCTTGTAAGTACAACATGCAGGTGGACTTTTTCAAGTCCAGGACGACGTGCCGTTCTTGTCGGTCCTCGGACCAGTGCGTCCTTTGAACGGAACGAACCCCGTACGGTTCCGAGTCTCCGTCTTTGTTCCCATTATCGTCTTTGTACCTGAGGGAGTCCAGCTCCCTCCAGTACGACGAGTGTTCCTGTTTCGCCTCGTCGTTCGAAGAACGGTGTCTCCACCATTCCCCTTTCACCTTCTTCCTCTTTTTACTTTTGCCGTAGAAGTTAACTTTTAATTTCTTAGCACCCTTACTCTGAGCGTCTGTCCTATCGCGTATCCGTTCGCGTCCGCGACGTAGTAAACGCGAACGTCTCCGAATCCATTTCCAAAGAGAAATCGGGGGCTCTACCTCGTTCGAGAGGGGTTTTTGATGGTCGGCCAGTGAGGACACGACGGGGGTAGTCCTTAATTTGGAACCGCTACCTCCGCCGCCACCGCATTTAGATCTACACTTTTTACGCGAAGCCTTTTTAACGTAATCCGTCTTGGCGCGAGGATGGCCGCAGCAAAGAGAAGCCGAAGAGTTCCTCAACGATTCCGGAAACACGACGTCCGAACTTTTGTACATGAGCGATTGGAAGGGTGTCGGCCGACCAAAGTATCGACTGGCTGGCTCGATGTAAAAGTCCTCTTCTTTAGTCGTTACCAAACCGTCGAAAAGACCTTCGGACGTCAAGACTCCTACCGCCGTAGAGTCCTCCTCATCTGCAAATCGAAAAGTTGAAAACGTTTTATTTCACCATCACTTTAAAATCTGGAAAATTGAAGCGATCCTTGTTTTATACGGGGATCAAATATCTCCAGGCGATATTTTTCAAACTATACGACCATGAATAAAAAAAAAACCGTCAGCCATAGGACAATGTTACGCTCAATATATTCAAGTATTAAGAAGGGAGCTAGCTGGCCTCTTTTGCTTTATTTTTACGACTAACAAAAGATGTTGATGGTATGAGAGAGAGAGAGAGAGAGATTTAAAGCGGAGGAAGTAGTGGAAAACCCTTCAACAATCCCCTCATGAGACTCGTGAATATTGAGGGCGAAATGAAAGTCGCGCGCTCTTCGCTGATGTCGAAACTCCCTGGCCGACTTTACTACACTAGACTACACCGCTTTATTCTTTCGTATGAATATTAAAAGCGATTTTCGGAAAAATTTCCATCTAATTTAAAAATGGATTACGCCAGAGAGAGAGACCCATCCCCCTTGGTTTTGGTTCGTTTTGTTTGGAAGTGGAATGATTATGAAAACCAGCTAGGGACGAGAAAAAAGCCTTCCGAGGCGAGCTAGTGTCTATGATATTCTTAGTAGCTTCTTGACTTCACTGGTATAAAATTAGTCCTATCACGTGATCATATCGAGTCTGGTAGATAAGTAGACTAACTCCACAGGGTGTGGTTTAAGAGGTTTAAAAGAGAAGGAAAAATACATGCACCCTCACCTTCGAGGATCCCTCGAAGCACGGAAGAAGTGTCGTAGTGGATTCTGCCATGGCTGGACGACTCGAAAACCACGTCGGGAGCGAAGACTGATGTATCCGGATGCATGCGAAGACGAAATACCCTGCGCACCACCACAATGGTTTGTTTTTTCCGATCCAAATCGATTCCAGAGAGGAAAGTTAAGAAGAAAGAAAGATAAATAAAAAAATCATTAGAATTCGAAGACAAAGTTCGGCCTTGAATGAAGAATGCAAATTATATGTTTTGAAACTTTGTCTAAGAAGAGTTTTATGCAAATATTTTACTTTTTTTCTGATTCAAGATCTTTTTACTGTGAATATTATTAAGGAAGATTCTAAAGAAAACCTTTCAATATTAGTAGGATCACATCATCTAATATTAATTACCATTAATCTTCCCATTTAATATTAAACTTTCATAGCGATACAAGAAAGCTTTTAATCGACCAACTCTTTATATTATTAATTGATTGATTTATAGTTCAACCTTTTTTGATGTTAAAGGAAACAACAAGGTTAAATATTATGATTGTAGTTTAATTATTTTCCATCCATCAACAAACGGGTGGACATATAATAAACAATTCAAAAGGTTTGCCTTTTAGACACTTCCGTCTAAACAAACTCTAACCCCCGATAATTTTAATAACATTAGCTTTAGACTTCAACTTTAAGATTGTCCCAAATAGCGAAACCGTAAACCTTAAACGTCATCTAGAGCGAACGAAGGCAGCTAGTCTAGCCCCCAAATTACACGAAACTCTAATCTAATTTTGTCGTCGCGAGCTGTAGTAATTCCTGGCGAAAATTTCGACGCGGAAATATTTTGTTCAGGACTTAAATTCAAAATTAAATTGACCCCTTTTCAAACAAGGCATCCGGGGAAAATTCCTCGACGTACGAGATTGGACTTTCGAGAGTTTCTCTGATGTCATAATCTTCCCCTCCGTATGTTCCGTGTAAAGTTAAAAGTAGCTAAAGATATCTTTTTAAACGAGTTGGGAAGGAATTGTAATTTATAAGTGCCTTGGGTGAAGCAAAAGGCTTGGGGGAAAGAATCTGTATTTGAAATCTGGATTGCCTATAGCCTTCTCTTTTAAGGATAGCCCCCACTCCAAATGTTGGAGTGAATCAAGTCCTCCCGTTTGAAAAGGTGTTTTGTAGTCGATTTTAGTTCGAGAGAGAGTTCGGTACAATAAAATTCCTCAATTCTCGGACGCCGCTCTAGTATAAATCAAAGCTTATATATAGAGTTTGTCGGTGGACGGTGGAAAAATGCCCCAGAGGTGAAAAACCGTTCGTTTTCCGTCGCCCCTTGTCTCTGTATATCCTTGTACAGATGATGCTAAGCCTAACTAGGCCTAACTCTATTCCGATTTGACTCCCAATAGAGATGAGTATCGACCCGCTCTCTCTAGGTTTGGAACAATATCATATTCAAAAGAGTCTGGAACTGTGAGGTCGGACACTTTTGATGTTGATTAGGTTGGATTTTAAAATGAACCTAGATTAATTTAAAATCTGGGGATTCAACAGTTAGTCGCAAATAAGATATTGTCAAGAAGTAGTGAAATTTGAACGTGTTAGGTAAATTACCAACACCCTTAGAAGTGTTGGTACGAGTCCTATAGGTTCGTGTAAAGAATATTTTTCTCTTTTAAAAGCTCTTGGCTCCCTTTGGAGTACCGTTTTCCGTTGAATCGCTCCATCCGTTCCTCTTCACGTGTACATACCCCTAGTGGCTACGGCTGTTAAACCAGATCAGTCATTGTTCTCTGACTCTTATATAGGCGGGTTAACGCTCGAATAGAAAGCTATTTCGACTGGATGCGAATTGGGGGATAAAATAAATGGGGAGGTCTCAATATATCAACGATTCAATCGACGCTTCGTTAAATATTCGTTTCCAACGCGTACTGTACCAAAGATCATTCAGGCGCGCCCGACCGTTCGCCTTCCATGGCCCGCGTGTGTATGTATACCAATGTTTGTGTATACGACTACTAATGTTGGCTTTTCCAATTGGTAATTATTCCCTGTTCGTAATTCCGTAATTCGATATCTACGTGATAAAACGTTGTATATGTACATTTTCGATTTGATTTGATTTGCTTTGCTTTGGTTTGACCCGGTCCAAGTAGAACGCGACAGCAATTCTCGCGCGGGATTTGGTATAACGTTTAGGTCATCACGTGAAAGCAAATTCTCGTGTTTACAACATATACGGGTCACGTGATGAAGCAAGCGTGCGCGAGATATTGGTTGGCGGGAATGTTTTATTCCCTAGAGAAAAGGGCCATTTAAGAAAGGAAGAAGCTATAGAGTGCTGTCAGAAGCGCCGGTGTGACGTCACCCATGCTGTTTTCCCATAAAGAAAAAACGGTAACTGTCATGGCCGCCCATTGCTAAAGGCAGACTCGTGACGTTTAACCTTGGATCTGACGTCACAACTGACAGCACTCTATAGGAAAGAAAGCCAAGGCTAATTTTATACTAAACTTAGGAGTAAATAAACCTAAATCTTTTTTCTGATTCCAAGAACGTAACGCTAGCTTTCCATGGCATTGTAAGTTATTAATTTAAAAGGTTTGTTGTCGTAGTTAGTTCATTTTTGCACTGGTGTTGTTGAGAAGTTAGGTGATATTGTAGGTCGGTGTTATTAATTAGGAGTACGTATTGATAGGCTAAACTTCTGTACTTGGTGGTATAAGAGAGCTTGAATAGAGAAGCGAATCCATTACGTTTATCCGTTATATACATATTTCCGCGGGTGGTGTTGTAGCGATTGTATTAATTAGTGTACCATTATGAACGGCCCAATAACCTCGCGGGAAGTCTCTGATCATTTCGGCTTGGGCTATTCCCGAGGCTCAATATTATGTACAATCGACTCATCTGGAGAAACAACTCCTCAAAATAGCAACATCTCTTTGAATAGTCATCCATCGAAACTGAAACCCCGTTGAGTTCGAAACACGTACCCCCCCTCTTTGAAGTTTTGTACTATATCGGAAGAAGCTCAGAACTTGAAGTATTCAATCAATCATTAATTTGTAAAGGGGCCCTGCGTTGCTCATCAGAACAATTTGATTACTTTTAAGGCCGAGATTGGAAAAGATGGCCTGTAAGCTAAACATTAACGAGTTCAATTGAAACGTATGGACGTTATTTAGTAAAGAAGATGGTTTACGTTTATGTCCGACATTTTTCAAGATGGCTTCGGATTCAATAAATATTGCTTAATGTGTATCTACTACTTAAGAGCAACATCGCTGTAAAATTTCAGCTTCCCGTTACTTTTATTTAGATAAATATTTAAATTTAGATTTTGTAAATTAACTTCAAGCTAGAAATTTCAATACCAATGGAGTATTTTCATTAGTTGACTATTTAAAGCCTTCCTTTTCAAGACTTTAGCCTTTTACTTTTCGTTACGCAAACTAAGCAAGAAGAAAAGTCATTTCTTATTAAAGTAGTACAACATTCTCTCTAAATGAAAAGAAAGGTCCCCGCCGCCCGCCGCCGGTCTTTATTTAATACTGTTTCACGTCTCCGCTAATTAAAAATAATCCGCTGGTTTTTAATCAAAGGTTTTGCTCTTTTCCCCCATCCATACACGCTACTGTTTCCGTTCCGATATAATATATGGCGGGGAAAAAAGGCGGGAGAAAGGTCTCGCGCCAAGAGATAGTTTTCTGCGAGTTAGTGTATGAGAGAAGGGAGCTATCAGGAAAAGAATTTCTACAATGGAATTCGAAGTTAGGGGGAGAGAGTCTGATACCAGAATGGGAGTCTCAGTTAAAGTATACTAAAAATCAACCTCAAAAACAGTAAAATTTTACAAAGAATAAATTCGTTCTTTATAGGAACTATTACTGATTCTATGCCTGGAATAATGTACAAAGAAATATGCATGGAGAGATTAGGAATGCATTTTTTTAAAGAGAGGGTGATAAGAATAAAATTTATACACCTATAAATATGCCAAGCTCACTGTTACGCCGTTTTATATTATTTTCTTGGAATTTTTCAAAGTGGAGCAATAATTAAGGAGAGTTAGCTGCGATATAAGACACTTTTAGAGCAACTTTCATTATCACTCATACAAAATTCCTCCATGGAAAATGCCATTAGATGCTTAATATTCTTAAGTTGTCTGCTTAAACTTTGTTTTTCAAACTTGAATTAAACTGAATTGAACCGACACTACCCTATATGGAAGGGTGAAGTTTACCGTATAGCATAAAGAAAAGAACCCGACGTTAATTTAAACCAAAAACTGAATACAAGTTTATAACTTTTAACTTCCCAATTCAACTAATGAGCTCCATTGAAATTTTAGGTTTAATTTTAGGCCTTGCCCGGGTTTTGAAGCTTCTTTTAGTCAAAAAAGGGGATGACGGAATGAGTATTAGAGGCAGTCAGATAAGCCCACGCTCGGGGCTAGTTGAAACGAGCAAAACTTTTCGAATGAGTGTGTGACTGAGGGATACGTAGAATCGGTGTGTGTATAGAAAGCCGAAATGCACCACCCCTCAAAAATCGATATTTGCAAAAGCAGAAGGGAGAAAATACCCACACTTCATGGGTATAAACATCACCAGTCACATATCCTTTTTTTTTCTTGCCTTTCCTGCGGAATCCTCCCACGTGTTTTCTAGAATTGTCAGTACGTCCTATAGAAATTCTCCTCATGTTTGTCCGATTCATTATACGCCTTTGTTTGTCTCACTGGGGACCGTTGCGTGCATTGCTTCAGAGGTCGTAACCCCTTTAATTTCGTCTACTAGTAGGCTAAGCTAATTTTGACCTTGTTTGAATTGGTGACTAAAACCCTGAAAGGTAGCTATTCCCCTGAACGTTGGTGTGCGGCAGGAACAACATTTCTACAGGCGCTATGGGAAATTAACGTTGTCGGAAACTCCTGTATGTCAGCCTTTCCTAAAGTCACTTGAATGTGATTCTTTGGAATTTACATTTATGATAAATGAAGTCGGTATTTTAAATATTTAATGTTAGTAGTAAATTTTTAACCTAAAACAGTAAAGAAACTGACCGAAAAACATCTACATCTACAACTCCGACTCAATTTTATTAAGCCGAAATTTCTCCAGAATTTCTAAAGTGTTAAGCCTATTTTGAAAATTAAAAATGGAATAGAACGTTAAATTTTTAACTCGCGCCAAACTTGAAAGATCTTAGAGCTAGACGTTTTCGCGCTTCTTTTTAGCCTAATTTCTTAAAAGACACCTTTCTATTTAGAGTTTCAAACACTATGCCTACCTTTCTCAGAACTCACAAAGTGCTTTCATTATGAAATTTGGTTAACTAAATTCAGGTTTCATGGCATAGTAAACAAAATAAAATATTTCGAGAGAATTTTATTGGTTTTTAACTTTTAATTTGATTAAACTTCAAAGTCTCTAGTGGGAGGAGGACTTCTTGTTTTTTTCTATCGTATATCCCTTGGCGACACCCATCCTTCTTGCCTTATCCTTCGGCAGTCTGTTCCGACTGTTCGTCTCCATCTCAACGGGAGGGGAACTGTACGGGCAGCAGTATCGAATCAGTCTCTACGGCGCCTTTTTTCCAAGAGAGGATAAAGATGAGGGGGGAAAACTTTCATCCTCCGCATCCCTGATCCCTGTTACGTATCTCTCTCTCTCTCTCTCTCTTTTTTCATCCCAAATCTCTTTCCCAGTTTTCTTGAACACAGATAGATAGTGGATAGCTATAATGTTGGCTATTATAGCATTAAATCGGGATTCGATTTTCGAATCATCTCTATAAGAGGAATGTGTAGACCTAACACCTTCAAAAGCTTCTCTGAAGTTGTATTCTTCCCCATCTCTCTTTAGCCCAGACCCTTACGTCTCTAAAAGTATAAAAGAAGCTTTACAAAAATAGTATTCAATAGGAGATTCTAGAGATATCTATTTTATCCATAGACGATTATATCATAAGTTAAGTAACTCTCCTCTATAAGTTATCTATCGATGCTAAGTTTCGTATCGCCATGAAATAATATTGGAACACACTATCTGCAATATTAAAGAATATGCCAGAAATTAAGCAAACTGCGTTTTAGATCATTTCTTTCAGACTTATGTTTATGTACTTATTCCTCTCCACTGATACCAAAACTGATAAACTTTCAATGCTCTATATATGAAACTAGATTTTGCGGAATTTTGGGGTGAATCATTCTCGAATTCCCTGGAGGTTCTGGCTAGTGTACTCTGAATATTTTTGGAACCATGAAATGTTTATCTTTACGGGGGGTCCGACCTTTGTCCACCTAGTTTAATTTTCGACAAGTTTGTTTAGCAAATATATTTTGAGCGTATTAAACTTGATACCATTAATATTAAGTTAGAGGCGTGTTTGTTTTTGTACGTTTTATGGTACCTGGAATATTTTGCTAATGTTTACCATCTCTCTCAATTCAAACACTTTTACGTTTATCAGTCAAATTTATTGAAAAAGCAAACTTTTTAAACTAAAAACCAAACTTTAGGTTTAGAGAGGTTTTAAGCGCGATAACAAAAATTCTTAAACCTATACTGGAAGATGCTCTTATGTAAATTTTTAGTCTATTTCTTTTTAGCCTAAATCGCCGTCCAGTTTGTATTTGTTGAAGTTAGAAGGAACTTATCGAGGCAATATTAGATTCTATAGCCCTAAGCTACATAGAGGTTTTGTCCAAATTCAAAATATATGAACTATCAGGTCATTGATTGGAGAAAAGTTACTGGGAAGTAAGAGAATCAACCTCCAACCCAAACCTTTGAAAAAGAAGACAAAGAAAGAAAAAAAAGTAGAAAAATCCGAAACTAAGTGATATCCTTTTTAGTTCCCCCTTTCTCATTCTTGGGTTGTGTTTTTTCTTTCTTTTTCTGATTCTTCTTTCCTAGGGTATTCTTTGAAGGTTCTCTGATTTTCGCCTCCTTCTTTTTCTTCTCTTTTCAACCCAATTGCCAAGTTTTCTTTCTTTCATTCTAGCTGTTCCTGCCCCTTTTCTTTTTACTTCTTTTTAACGATTTATCTCTCGCGGACCGTCGCTCGCTGAACTCAGAGCTCCCCTCAAGAAAGCGACATGAAGTGATTCAATTTCCCCACGAAATGTCCTGGTAATTAAAGTGGATAGTACTTAATAAACTAATTACGTAAGGTTAACCCTAAAATCGATTACCCATGCACCAAATCTAACAGCGAGTGAGTCTCTAAAGAGTTGACCTCTGCCTGGGTGTAATATAATTATTTAATCTTGAACGGTAATTTCCAAGCTCAATATTATTGGGATGATTTTAATGTATTCACTCTATAGGGTGATAGAAGCTATACTGACGACCACTAGCAAAAGTAACGTTAGAAGGAATGTTGTATATAAGACCTTACAGGCGTCTTTGCCATCGGATAACGATGACTTTCGGCACCTCGCGTGGACACGAAGAAAAGAAAAAAGTCGCCCGCGTAGACCTACCAGTCTAGCCCCTTTTCTCATTCTCCTATGGGTCGATCGTTACACTAGATGCTCGGGGAAACCTTTGGGGCAATTGTCGAAAAGAAGTTTTTTGGAACCCTAACCTCGCGTTTCTTTGGAAGCTAGTTGGGAGAAACCTAGAAACCCATGGGCAACCGTATACCAAACGCCTCCCCATACTTTATTTCTGGGTTTTGACGACTCTGGAAGGCCTTGTTGGACAAGTTGTACGACAACTCTTTCCCCTTTATATCTTCATCCGTATCCCTTCACTGACATTCCTGCGTACTCGTTCTTTCTATCTATCTACAGCGCGAGAGGCAAGGAAAAAAAATAACCCTATCTCTTTGGGCTACAAAAGTTTTTCTGTTAAGGTTTTTCTTTTTTTTTTGGGCTTTATGGCTTTTTTTACTTGGACATACTTTCCTCATATAGTATTTCTGGTTTTAGTCGCACTCTCCTATGCATTCTTTCATGGATATTTTAACCAGGTCAGTCGTAGTTGGGTATTAGGTATTGCCTTTAGGTATAACTGTAGTGTTATCGTAGGTTTATGATTAGCCCGTGCGTTTCAGCAACAAAGAAAAATAAAGGCATAGATTTAATGGACAGGTGTAGTACGTCGCTTATGGTTTGACCTTCTCCATCTTGTTTCTCTGGTTCTTTTAGGACCTTATTTAAAAAAACGAGGCTCATGCTGTCCGCCACGATATATCTTTTTTATACGGTCTAATATATATATATATTCTGTCGTAGGATGGTGTAGTGCCGATATTCTTTATTCCGCGCTAACATTTTTTTGGGGCAGGGTTTGGTTAGAAGCGTGTGATTTGAGTGTGGAGGAAGGGTTGTCGTTTGGTCTTGGGTCATGGAACGTGGTAGTGGTGTGTGTTATAGAGATGGAAATGGATGACCCGGTTTCGCGAGTTGAATGGAAAATGACTTACCGGTTATGGGCAGTGAACTGAAGTCTTATATCTGGCGTCGTTTTGCCCGATCTTTTTTGTCGGCCTCCGACGACGTTATTGGGCGACGAGTTCTCTTCTTCTTCCTCCTTGTCGAGTGCTACGCTTGACTTCAACTTTTGCGTTTCGACAAAGACTGGCTCGTAATGACGGATGAAATCTGACAGCGCATCCCCTGCGAAAAAACCAAGGGAAGAAAAATTTTAATCAACTTTTTTTACCCAAACTTTTATCATATCAAGCGAAAAAGTTCGACTCGATCTCGAAAGTTACCCAAAAAATAAAAAATATCTGAGTAGGCCTTCACCCAACGACGAATTTAGGCATAATGCCAGATAGTAGACGAATTTAGGCTTAGCGTTAGATGAATTAGGGTTAAGGTTATGGTGCGTTTATCAATTCTAATTTGGAAGATGGTGTAAAAACAAATTGCGAAGTATCTTATTGACGTCGCTCGTCACAACAAAACACTTCCAGAGCTCTATGTTTTCTTTCTGGTAATGTACATAGTTGCTAAGTAATCCCACCCCGGTTTATATTGACCTTCGAAGAATATTGAAATGAGCTTCGTTGATTAGTTTTCCCAGGAAACTAATTACACCAGAAGCTTTCCATCAGATCCTAGCATGTTTTCTCTTCTTCTTTCTTGGTATATACCCAAGAATCATCTTCCTTGTTCCCGGAAAACGTTACAGCGACTTCGGCTCAACGTTTCTAGGGCGCGAAAAGACAATAATGGCGTGTTTGGTGGGAGGCAAAGGAGGGCTATGGTGTTTATCAAGCAACCCAACTTGACTAGTCAACCAGGAGCGCCCGCCCGTGTTTCTTATTTGCGTCTCAAATTACTTTTGGTCTAGTCGCTTCGCGCGCCCAAAACCTTCTCGTGTTTGCTTGTTAAAAAACAACACAAAGTTTGCTCGTAACAGTGTCTTCAGATTGAAACGAGGTCTATGTATTGCAGGGTCGTAAAATACTGGGACAACAACACGTTTTTCACTTCCTTTTTCTCTCTCTGTCGCATTTACTTTGCATAATACGTTCAGCCAGGTTTGGTACTGTAGTGTTAGCGCGTGTTTTCTTTTACATAATATAACAAGCGAAGCGAAGGATATGGGTGTTATGTTGCCAAAAGATAACGTTATACGTTCCACCACCGTAACCATTTTTTCCAGGAAAGTTCTCTACTTTTTTTCACCCCTGTTGGAAACAAATTGGGAAAAATGGAAAAAGACCCTCCATCGCTAGGGGAAATCGAACGGATATCCCATTGCTAGAATTCTGTAGTGTTTTCCTCGTGTCTACACGAGTTGACACTGCGAAATTGTTCAGGGGCACCAGTATAAACAATGATACGGTTAAGCCTCGCATAGCAAGTTTTGAACGCGCTACCAATTCCGTTTGAAATTATCGTTAAACCTTAGGTAGGGACAGTGTCGAGTTTAAGTACAGTTACCTTCTTCGTAGGTTGTAGTCCAGGGTTTTAAAGGTTGTACCTTGGAATTGGGACGGATTTCGGACCGTCGAGTGAGTAGAATGGAGGGGGGATACTGGCAGGACAGGGAATACCATTGAGACAAGAATTGGTAGGTGAGGAAAAAGGGGTTAAGACTCGAACTTCTATCCAGGATAGTCTAGGACAGGAAGGAAAGAAGACGTTATTTTGGACAGTCTTTATTCCCTCTCGACGACTATCAAAGAAGCTAAAGGTTATATAGGAATAGAACGGAACGTGGATTGGGGAAATCGGCTTTGCCTACTCTCGCTGACATCATTGTCTTTCGCTGTCCTTCTTTCTCTTTAGTGGTGTCGAAGGACGTGGCGTTGGGGCTGGGGGGGACGGGCGGTACGATTGGCTTTGTACTTTCTTTACTATTGGCTTAGTGGCTACCTGCAGCTCAAGACTTCCTCCAGACGTTTTCTCTATATCGAAAGTCGAGACAACTGGCAATTTGGAAGACTTATAAGAACCCACGGCGTTTTCCGTGCGCCAATAAAACTTTCTCTGATCTCCAGACGAGACCAATTTGTTTCGTGAATAGTCTCATTTCGATAAAGGCTCAGTTTTTCCCCCAATTTTACCATGTATAGTTACAGGAAGATACACTATTGGCGTTATACATTTTTAAAATGTAAATTTTGGCCTATATTTTATTGTTATATTATCATATACCTATAAATTTTGAGTATAGCTACAAATCATCGCTGCGCTTTGTTTTTCCATTATTCTAGAAGAATAACATTTGAATATCATGAATTTATGTATGATTACGGTGCAATCCATCTTTGACTCTAAACAATCGTTACGTATTGAGAACAAATTTAATTTAAATCGTTGCATCAAATTTGAATAGTATATTAAATTAGGCTTAGGAATAGAAATAAGCTATTTTATATTCTCCTCAACAGATTCTTTTTTTTTTTCTTCTTCTGTTAAACAGGAGTTTTTCCCACGTACATTATGAGCAAACGTGTTAACCTGTTTTTTTTTTCTATTGTGAGTTTGGAAAACCTTCGCTATATTACTATTACGAGGTCGCTTTGAAAGAATACAACCGCGTCAAATTATGTTAGCATTAGCAACAAGGGCTAGATTCCTTTAGTTATTACTGCTCTAAAATAATAAAGATAGCTTGACGCTTGATGGAAAAGGGATTTTATTGAAAAAGGAGAAAGAGTTCTAAGCTTTCGGAACGTGTTCTTTAAGAGAAAGCGTGCGATTTCTCCATTAAGCTCGTCGTCGTCGTGACTTACTCGAGCTACGAACGAAAGAAAGAAGATTCGGAGGGAGAGAAATTGACTGTGTACAGTGTATTTACAGAATGGTGCCGATCAAAAAAACCTCATTAGGTTCTATGGATAATAGACGTTTCTTGTTCTTGTTGTTAGTCGAAGTTACGTCTAGTAGAACGTATTGCGTCTTCGACCCAAACCAACCACCGTATAAATGATGAGCTAGTTAAGAGAAGAGTGTTTCCAAGTTGTATCGTAAAGGAAAAATTGGGGGGTTAAATAGAACAACTACGGTTAACCCTCTGTCATAACAAGAAATGTCCAATAATCAAATTATTATTATGATTAATTATTTTCGACTTATAGACAATTTTTTCAATGGTATTGTTTAATAGTTGACCTAATCTCCCCAGTAAAGTTTAAATACCACTGTAAAAAATCTATAGGTTCAAATGCATTAACGATCTTGTATATTATACTATGAAAGCTCGGGATTAACTTCTCTATATTGTTTTGTCAAAGTCTTAATTTGGCAATGCTGGGAAGGAGTTTTATAATATTAATTCTATATAGCGTTTTCTCTCTACAACACGTGTTTTGGACGGGAAGGCGACGAACGCACTTTATGAATAGATCCCTTTTGCAGTATACAGGGTGTTTGTGAAAGGTCCATCAATAATGAAAGGGCGTATTTATTGGGTCATTTTGAGTCGAAAATGTTCTATGACATTTTTCCGTCCGGGCCACTGTTTTCAAGTTATGATTGGAGTAATTTACGGATGACCCCCTTAAATTTAATTAAGAAATTGAAAGACAGCGCTAATTTAATGAAGGGGTCATCCCTAAAATATTCAAATCATAACTCGAAAACCGTGGGTCGGACGGCAAAATGTCATAGAACATTTTCGACTCAAAATGGCCCAATAAATACGCCCTTTCATTATTGATGGACTTTTCGAAAACACCCTGTATACTTTATCGCCTGGCCGGCGCTAGATTTCATTTTAATGATTAAAAGAGGACTTTTCCAGCTCGACTCGGTCGTCGAAAAGAATGTGGCCAACAATGGAAAGAACGGAAATTGAAATTCCCTCGAATTGGACTCTCAACGCGTGCTAGTTCAAGGAATATTTGTACAAAACGGACTAGAATCTCGCCTCGTGTCTCTCTAAAGTTATGAAAGGTGATTAATCTCACGCAGTCTTACTTTGATTGTTCGCGCTTGTACCATATCTAATGTTGTTTTCCAGAAATCTTGGCCTAGATCTTTAATAGATGCGTGCATTAGCGAGCTTATTTTGCTTCCGGAGTGCTCTGCAGTTGCTCATTTACATCAAAGAGAAGAATCAGAAGACATATAAATCATAGTCTACTTGTTAATCTAATCTATGCAAGTTGAATTTCTGAGTTGATTTGTCCTTGGAGCTGCACCCCGAATAGGTTTTCAATCAGTGGTTGTCAACGACCTTATTATTTCACGAGACGGTGACGATATATCAGCGCCCTTGTTTAATGTCAAAATGGTCACGTTATCTCTAATTTTCATTGCAGCTCTTTTAGACTAAGAATTTACAAAGGTTTCCGCGCGATTCCTGTCCTTGTTAAAATAGATAGTTCCTGAGCGTCAAGTCCTTTGTACCGGAAAAAGAACAAAGCCATCCTTTTCGGGTTTCGGTCAACATTGCGCGAAACTGCGGGTTGCGATGTTTAATTTAGCGTCCACTTCAATGGAACTTTTATTGTTTCTCGCTTTGCTTTCAATCTCTGGCTCTTCTATCTCTCTCTCTCTTCTCCCATTCCCGTCAGCCCTTTCGCGGCATTCTGACTAAACATCTTCTTCATCAAAGCATAGCGTCGCCTGCCTTGTTTTACCACGAACTAATATTTGTTTCTTCTACTCATTTTTTGATTGGGAAAAGGTAGGCGCGACTGGGAAATGAAACCTTTCGTAATCTAATATTAAAGAATATAAAACGCCAGGGATTTTTAATTAAAATCAGCTTGAGGTAGCTAAGGATATACTTACATTCGTTCATTTCATTTCCAAGAAATTTTAAACCACTATTTTTTATTTCCGTTCTGGGAGAAGGGTAATGCGGAAATGAAATTGGATTTCTTTTCTTTTTTATTTGGGGTCGGTTTTATTTTTTTCGATTAACTGAAAGATAATATGACTTGTATTTTTTAAAATATTCCATGAATTTTAATATAAACTCCTTAATCAATACTGGGGCAACAAAGACGAAAAAAATGTACTTGATTAATTAAGTTTTGAGAGCCCCTCTTTTTAATTGCAACTTTTCAATGTTTCCTCATTGAACTTTGGTCTGTTTGACTGGTCGTTCGTAAAAGTCAACGCGGACCCTCGTTTCTTGTCAGGGCCGGGGAATTGTCCATCTCGGTCCTTTTAGTTCTGGTATAGAACTATGAGCGAGGGTTGTGAAGCAGCTTAGGGGGGAAAAGGAGAGAGAGGATTGAGCATTCCTTCCAGGCGAGTGCCTGTTTTTCCAGAAGAGCGTGTAACACGAGCCATTAAGGATTCGAACCTCCAGAAAATTTCCAACCCCCTATTTTTGATGTCCCCCCTATACTACTCTTTCGCTCGATTCCCTTTTACTTTCTCCTTTTGCGGGTCCAGGTTTTCCTGGCTTCATCTTTTTCGTCTCCTCTTCATGCCCTGCCCTTCCGAGTCTAATTCTTTTTCAAGTAGAGAGAAGGGACCCCCTCGCGCTCCACTGACCAAGAATTCCCCGCTCCTCGCGCCATTTCCTAGTACCTTTGGCGTATAACAGTTCCCGGTAAAGGCTTAAGAGAAGCGCGCTGACGCTATCTACGTCCAATAATTGGGGAGACTCTTCTAGCTCGTAAGGCTTAGTCGTTAATGAACTTTAAGCCTACAATAGGGATATACTCGGGCGCCTAAACATCCCCATGGTCCCGGTCCTCGTCGTAAAATCTTATTTATCGAGATTTTTAAAGCGCCGTTTCAATTTTTGGTTACGTTCCTCTTATATTTTTAATTACTTTTGTCAGATTTTGTCGCTCGAGGGAAAAGGAAACGGGTGGTATGATTCGAGGGGAGGGTTAGTTAATGAATGCCTTGGAACGAACCAGGGAATTAGGCTTGAAGCCATATAGACAGACGTGGTAATACCTCATCTCATCTCAACCTTTGGAGGTATTACCACATGTGATACAATGTCCTATATCTTATCACGACACAAGATAAGAGCGCCCTTAGCGAATGGACATCACGCTCTTTTCAAAGAATAAAAAATTAACTTCCGTTTATAATGGGAATGAACGGTTGTGGCGGCGGCGGGGAGTTTAGTAATTGAGATATGTTTGTATCCCTAGGGCTGAAAATACCTATTAGAACTTTTACCAGTACTGTCCTTTCAGGGATTCGGAATTTGATTTTTTACATGGGCTTGTCGGTATAGGTTGCTGGTAAAGCGTATACCACTGGCGTTTTATTTTAGTCCGCGCGTCCACCAAAAAGAGCAATAAGAGGGGACGTGCTGGGCGGACGAGTGGCTTCCCCGTGAGTAATGACGCTTCCCTGCCGGCTTCTCTCTGGACAAATTCGCCCATTTAGTTTTTTTTTCTTTCCCAAACCTCTCTCTCTCCCTCTCCTCCCTACCTTCAAAATAAGGAAGATTTATGAGATCGGATTCTCTTCCATAGCAACTCATTCCCCCCTTCTCCCTCTTTTCCAGCATCCCTGTTCACCCCTCTCACAATCACGCTATTGGCTATCGCACGCCTTTTCTTCTAGCGTGACCCAATTTCGTATTCTTCGCTTTATCGGCGCACCATCATTTATAACTCAATGACAGATTCCGAATGAAATTCACTTCGCCTTTCTTAAGATCTCTCTCACACTTTCTTCGATGGTTTTTTCTTGACGTCGTTTTACTCTTAGATAAATTCTACCTACCCTCCAAACGCTAGCTTTTAAAGTATCTTCACAGTTATGTTTTCAAAGGCTAATGAACATAAAATGTAAAATTTTGTAAAGAATTCGGGGAAAACGTAGACTTCATATTGAAGGTGGATCTATGGTTGTAGAGATTGAAACGGTCAAGGAGAATTTATGCATATGATACGGAAGTACTTGTTACGTTATGGCTGTCATTGTTCACTGATAGGATAGATTTTTATGAAAACTAGACCATTTTGAACGCAATTTTCAAGCTAATTCTAACCCCTATGATTATCGGACTTATCAGAAAATCCTCGGCATATATTTATAGGTGCGAACCAGTCTTTTCCATTTCCGAAATTTCTACTGGATTCTACCGGAAGCGAAAATACGAATCCGTTCAGGCATCAGTAACGAAGCTGGGCGTAGATTGACCTAGAAAAGTGGGTAGAATGGGAGAAGGGAGTGCTTTCATCAGCTGGAGTGGAAAAGATCGGAATACTACTACCTCTATCCTCTGTATGTAGCTCCCGGCGACGACCAACGGAAATCGGTGTAAAAAGTGCGCGGGGGAGGGGGGAAGAACCAAGGGGGATGGAAAACTGAGAAGATTTTTCTATCCCTGCTGAACTCGGGACGGTCGGAAGGATAGTATTGGAGCGAGAGAGATGTGAAATGCCCAGTTTCCTCTTGCCAAAAACGGGGAGAAATTGAAAATTTTCCACTCCAGCAGTTTTCTCTCAACGCTCAAGGGTTGAACAGTTTCGTCGAAGACGAACGTATAATAGGTCTACAAGTATAACTTTTTTCAAAAAATAAAAAAATTCCGCTAAAATTCTCCCCGGCGGAATATATCTTTACACTCTTCCCTCTAGCTCTTTTACTCTTAAAAGTCTATTATTAAACCAGCGTGAAACTTTAAAGGCTTAAAAGATAGTATTAGAAAGATGGGGTAGATGGAGGCGGACCTATATCGAGCCAGGGCAACGCTTTTAAAATTTATTCTTCCATCCCTAATCCTTCGATATGATAATTTGAAGTGAGGTAGAAACGTTTTCGGTTCTATGAACTAAAGTTAGAAGAACTCTTCCCTCTTTCGCGAATAACCGAATTCAGTCTTAGCACGCGAGTTTTGGAGGACCAAGGCCTAGCTCGGAGAGTAAGGGGTAAAATTGTTTCACTATATATACTCTCTCTATCTCTCTCTCTCTCTAGTCGGACGAGACAAGATCGCCAGATTGGATAAGAAGGGAGTCTGATTCAAAAGAGAAAAGAGTGCTAGAGATATAGAAAATACTTCGACCAAGGCTTAGGAGGGGGAACAACTTAGAACGATAGAGAGAAACCAAGGCCTAAGGGGGAAGAAAACGAACGTTAGAGATGCAATTATCCGGCAAATGAAGTGAATGGTACGGTGGTTGCCAAAGTTCGGCAGGCTGTGGGGCGAGGAGGGGTTAAACAAGGCTCGAAATTGACCCCAATTATAAGAATAGCTTTGGTCGAATTCTTGGTACTTGGTGGGGAAACATTTTGGCTTATTACTATACGCGGCGCTAAATGGGTGGAGAGTAAGTTTCGAGAACCTCTTTTTGGGTAACTAAGGGTTCAATGGCTCTAAGAACTAGAGAAACGGCGGGGCCATTGATATATCCCATTTCTTAAGAATCTTAACAGCAGCATCGTCAACAGGTTTTAGGGGAAATACAATTAAGCCCTTTTCTTTTAAGCTAAGCGATATATTTTGACCTCGTTAAACAGTCATTAAACTAAAGACACCAATTATATCACCACACCCTTCAGTCCCCGAACGCGCAAACTTCGTAAATGTCTGGACCTGTCAATTATAAGCATGATGTAAGCCAAGGGTTATACTTCCTAAGCCTAACCTTCGTCTTATCACGTAGCGTGAACAACTTCGAAGGATAGATAATAACATCATAATTTTCCCCACCCTATAATGAAGGAAAGAGAAAGAAAATTTAATATAACTTCGTCTAGTTTTTTTTTTATTTTATTTTGTGTTGTTATCGTTAAACTCCAACTCATCAGATATAAAATATCTAGACTTAAATTATTTGATAATTGAACTGAATTGAATTAAACTCTGTTCAGTATTATTTTAGGCAAAGGCTTAGGCGTTGCCTCGATATGTTCTAACGTAAGGAAAAGAAAGGGGTAGAAATCCTGATTGCAGGTTAACCCTAACTCCTAAGAGACGAGCTTGGGGGGATTGAATAAACTTGTGTACGTGTTAAGGATTAACCACTAGGATTCCTTCCTTAATTTTGCTTTGTTTTTCTTTATCCTCTAGGAAGGAAAATCAGAAAAGCGGAATCACTTCACGTGTCTTCTGAAGAAGGAAAGTAACAAACGGCGCCATACCTAT